>NC_061079.1:0-287898 GCF_021917145.1 Hypomesus transpacificus
GGCCTGTTCATCAGGGTCCCCCCTACGGTCATATTTTCCATTGGATTTGGACTTTTTTTGAGCCATATTCGCCTTGCCCTTTTGCAAGGCCCATAACTCTGCCTAGGAAGGCCCTAGAGGCCCCAAAGTTGGCCTGGCCTGTTCATCAGGGTCCCCCCTACGGTCATATTTTCCATAGGATTTGGACTTTTTTTGAGCCATATTGGCCTTGCCTTTTTGCAAGGCCCATAACTCTGCCTAGGAAGGCCCTAGAGGCCCCAAAGTTGGCCTGGCCTGTTCATCAGGGTCCCCCCTACGGTCATATTTTCCATTGGATTTGGACTTTTTTTGAGCCATATTCGCCTTGCCCTTTTGCAAGGCCCATAACTCTGCCTAGGAAGGCCCTAGAGGCCCCAAAGTTGGCCTGGCCTGTTCATCAGGGTCCCCCCTACGGTCATATTTTCCATTGGATTTGGACTTTTTTTGAGCCATATTCGCCTTGCCCTTTTGCAAGGCCCATAACTCTGCCTAGGAAGGCCCTAGAGGCCCCAAAGTTGGCCTGGCCTGTTCATCAGGGTCCCCCCTACGGTCATATTTTCCATTGGATTTGGACTTTTTTTGAGCCATATTCGCCTTGCCCTTTTGCAAGGCCCATAACTCTGCCTAGGAAGGCCCTAGAGGCCCCAAAGTTGGCCTGGCCTGTTCATCAGGGTCCCCCCTACGGTCATATTTTCCATTGGATTTGGACTTTTTTTGAGCCATATTGGCCTTGCCTTTTTGCAAGGCCCATAACTCTGCCTAGGAAGGCCCTAGAGGCCCCAAAGTTGGCCTGGCCTGTTCATCAGGGTCCCCCCTACGGTCATATTTTCCATAGGATTTGGACTTTTTTTGAGCCATATTGGCCTTGCCTTTTTGCAAGGCCCATAACTCTGCCTAGGAAGGCCCTAGAGGCCCCAAAGTTGGCCTGGCCTGTTCATCAGGGTCCCCCCTACGGTCATATTTTCCATAGGATTTGGACTTTTTTTGAGCCATATTGGCCTTGCCTTTTTGCAAGGCCCATAACTCTGCCTAGGAAGGCCCTAGAGGCCCCAAAGTTGGCCTGGCCTGTTCATCAGGGTCCCCCCTACGGTCATATTTTCCATTGGATTTGGACTTTTTTTGAGCCATATTCGCCTTGCCCTTTTGCAAGGCCCATAACTCTGCCTAGGAAGGCCCTAGAGGCCCCAAAGTTGGCCTGGCCTGTTCATCAGGGTCCCCCCTACGGTCATATTTTCCATTGGATTTGGACTTTTTTTGAGCCATATTGGCCTTGCCCTTTTGCAAGGCCCATAACTCTGCCTAGGAAGGCCCTAGAGGCCCCAAAGTTGGCCTGGCCTGTTCATCAGGGTCCCCCCTACGGTCATATTTTCCATTGGATTTGGACTTTTTTTGAGCCATATTCGCCTTGCCCTTTTGCAAGGCCCATAACTCTGCCTAGGAAGGCCCTAGAGGCCCCAAAGTTGGCCTGGCCTGTTCATCAGGGTCCCCCCTACGGTCATATTTTCCATTGGATTTGGACTTTTTTTGAGCCATATTGGCCTTGCCTTTTTGCAAGGCCCATAACTCTGCCTAGGAAGGCCCTAGAGGCCCCAAAGTTGGCCTGGCCTGTTCATCAGGGTCCCCCCTACGGTCATATTTTCCATTGGATTTGGACTTTTTTTGAGCCATATTCGCCTTGCCCTTTTGCAAGGCCCATAACTCTGCCTAGGAAGGCCCTAGAGGCCCCAAAGTTGGCCTGGCCTGTTCATCAGGGTCCCCCCTACGGTCATATTTTCCATTGGATTTGGACTTTTTTTGAGCCATATTGGCCTTGCCTTTTTGCAAGGCCCATAACTCTGCCTAGGAAGGCCCTAGAGGCCCCAAAGTTGGCCTGGCCTGTTCATCAGGGTCCCCCCTACGGTCATATTTTCCATTGGATTTGGACTTTTTTTGAGCCATATTGGCCTTGCCCTTTTGCAAGGCCCATAACTCTGCCTAGGAAGGCCCTAGAGGCCCCAAAGTTGGCCTGGCCTGTTCATCAGGGTCCCCCCTACGGTCATATTTTCCATTGGATTTGGACTTTTTTTGAGCCATATTGGCCTTGCCTTTTTGCAAGGCCCATAACTCTGCCTAGGAAGGCCCTAGAGGCCCCAAAGTTGGCCTGGCCTGTTCATCAGGGTCCCCCCTACGGTCATATTTTCCATTGGATTTGGACTTTTTTTGAGCCATATTGGCCTTGCCTTTTTGCAAGGCCCATAACTCTGCCTAGGAAGGCCCTAGAGGCCCCAAAGTTGGCCTGGCCTGTTCATCAGGGTCCCCCCTACGGTCATATTTTCCATTGGATTTGGACTTTTTTTGAGCCATATTGGCCTTGCCTTTTTGCAAGGCCCATAACTCTGCCTAGGAAGGCCCTAGAGGCCCCAAAGTTGGCCTGGCCTGTTCATCAGGGTCCCCCCTACGGTCATATTTTCCATTGGATTTGGACTTTTTTTGAGCCATATTGGCCTTGCCCTTTTGCAAGGCCCATAACTCTGCCTAGGAAGGCCCTAGAGGCCCCAAAGTTGGCCTGGCCTGTTCATCAGGGTCCCCCCTACGGTCATATTTTCCATTGGATTTGGACTTTTTTTGAGCCATATTCGCCTTGCCCTTTTGCAAGGCCCATAACTCTGCCTAGGAAGGCCCTAGAGGCCCCAAAGTTGGCCTGGCCTGTTCATCAGGGTCCCCCCTACGGTCATATTTTCCATTGGATTTGGACTTTTTTTGAGCCATATTCGCCTTGCCCTTTTGCAAGGCCCATAACTCTGCCTAGGAAGGCCCTAGAGGCCCCAAAGTTGGCCTGGCCTGTTCATCAGGGTCCCCCCTACGGTCATATTTTCCATTGGATTTGGACTTTTTTTGAGCCATATTCGCCTTGCCCTTTTGCAAGGCCCATAACTCTGCCTAGGAAGGCCCTAGAGGCCCCAAAGTTGGCCTGGCCTGTTCATCAGGGTCCCCCCTACGGTCATATTTTCCATTGGATTTGGACTTTTTTTGAGCCATATTGGCCTTGCCTTTTTGCAAGGCCCATAACTCTGCCTAGGAAGGCCCTAGAGGCCCCAAAGTTGGCCTGGCCTGTTCATCAGGGTCCCCCCTACGGTCATATTTTCCATAGGATTTGGACTTTTTTTGAGCCATATTGGCCTTGCCTTTTTGCAAGGCCCATAACTCTGCCTAGGAAGGCCCTAGAGGCCCCAAAGTTGGCCTGGCCTGTTCATCAGGGTCCCCCCTACGGTCATATTTTCCATTGGATTTGGACTTTTTTTGAGCCATATTGGCCTTGCCCTTTTGCAAGGCCCATAACTCTGCCTAGGAAGGCCCTAGAGGCCCCAAAGTTGGCCTGGCCTGTTCATCAGGGTCCCCCCTACGGTCATATTTTCCATTGGATTTGGACTTTTTTTGAGCCATATTCGCCTTGCCCTTTTGCAAGGCCCATAACTCTGCCTAGGAAGGCCCTAGAGGCCCCAAAGTTGGCCTGGCCTGTTCATCAGGGTCCCCCCTACGGTCATATTTTCCATTGGATTTGGACTTTTTTTGAGCCATATTCGCCTTGCCCTTTTGCAAGGCCCATAACTCTGCCTAGGAAGGCCCTAGAGGCCCCAAAGTTGGCCTGGCCTGTTCATCAGGGTCCCCCCTACGGTCATATTTTCCATTGGATTTGGACTTTTTTTGAGCCATATTCGCCTTGCCCTTTTGCAAGGCCCATAACTCTGCCTAGGAAGGCCCTAGAGGCCCCAAAGTTGGCCTGGCCTGTTCATCAGGGTCCCCCCTACGGTCATATTTTCCATTGGATTTGGACTTTTTTTGAGCCATATTCGCCTTGCCCTTTTGCAAGGCCCATAACTCTGCCTAGGAAGGCCCTAGAGGCCCCAAAGTTGGCCTGGCCTGTTCATCAGGGTCCCCCCTACGGTCATATTTTCCATTGGATTTGGACTTTTTTTGAGCCATATTGGCCTTGCCCTTTTGCAAGGCCCATAACTCTGCCTAGGAAGGCCCTAGAGGCCCCAAAGTTGGCCTGGCCTGTTCATCAGGGTCCCCCCTACGGTCATATTTTCCATTGGATTTGGACTTTTTTTGAGCCATATTGGCCTTGCCTTTTTGCAAGGCCCATAACTCTGCCTAGGAAGGCCCTAGAGGCCCCAAAGTTGGCCTGGCCTGTTCATCAGGGTCCCCCCTACGGTCATATTTTCCATTGGATTTGGACTTTTTTTGAGCCATATTGGCCTTGCCTTTTTGCAAGGCCCATAACTCTGCCTAGGAAGGCCCTAGAGGCCCCAAAGTTGGCCTGGCCTGTTCATCAGGGTCCCCCCTACGGTCATATTTTCCATTGGATTTGGACTTTTTTTGAGCCATATTGGCCTTGCCTTTTTGCAAGGCCCATAACTCTGCCTAGGAAGGCCCTAGAGGCCCCAAAGTTGGCCTGGCCTGTTCATCAGGGTCCCCCCTACGGTCATATTTTCCATTGGATTTGGACTTTTTTTGAGCCATATTGGCCTTGCCTTTTTGCAAGGCCCATAACTCTGCCTAGGAAGGCCCTAGAGGCCCCAAAGTTGGCCTGGCCTGTTCATCAGGGTCCCCCCTACGGTCATATTTTCCATTGGATTTGGACTTTTTTTGAGCCATATTGGCCTTGCCTTTTTGCAAGGCCCATAACTCTGCCTAGGAAGGCCCTAGAGGCCCCAAAGTTGGCCTGGCCTGTTCATCAGGGTCCCCCCTACGGTCATATTTTCCATTGGATTTGGACTTTTTTTGAGCCATATTGGCCTTGCCTTTTTGCAAGGCCCATAACTCTGCCTAGGAAGGCCCTAGAGGCCCCAAAGTTGGCCTGGCCTGTTCATCAGGGTCCCCCCTACGGTCATATTTTCCATTGGATTTGGACTTTTTTTGAGCCATATTGGCCTTGCCTTTTTGCAAGGCCCATAACTCTGCCTAGGAAGGCCCTAGAGGCCCCAAAGTTGGCCTGGCCTGTTCATCAGGGTCCCCCCTACGGTCATATTTTCCATTGGATTTGGACTTTTTTTGAGCCATATTGGCCTTGCCTTTTTGCAAGGCCCATAACTCTGCCTAGGAAGGCCCTAGAGGCCCCAAAGTTGGCCTGGCCTGTTCATCAGGGTCCCCCCTACGGTCATATTTTCCATTGGATTTGGACTTTTTTTGAGCCATATTGGCCTTGCCTTTTTGCAAGGCCCATAACTCTGCCTAGGAAGGCCCTAGAGGCCCCAAAGTTGGCCTGGCCTGTTCATCAGGGTCCCCCCTACGGTCATATTTTCCATTGGATTTGGACTTTTTTTGAGCCATATTGGCCTTGCCTTTTTGCAAGGCCCATAACTCTGCCTAGGAAGGCCCTAGAGGCCCCAAAGTTGGCCTGGCCTGTTCATCAGGGTCCCCCCTACGGTCATATTTTCCATTGGATTTGGACTTTTTTTGAGCCATATTGGCCTTGCCTTTTTGCAAGGCCCATAACTCTGCCTAGGAAGGCCCTAGAGGCCCCAAAGTTGGCCTGGCCTGTTCATCAGGGTCCCCCCTACGGTCATATTTTCCATTGGATTTGGACTTTTTTTGAGCCATATTGGCCTTGCCTTTTTGCAAGGCCCATAACTCTGCCTAGGAAGGCCCTAGAGGCCCCAAAGTTGGCCTGGCCTGTTCATCAGGGTCCCCCCTACGGTCATATTTTCCATTGGATTTGGACTTTTTTTGAGCCATATTGGCCTTGCCTTTTTGCAAGGCCCATAACTCTGCCTAGGAAGGCCCTAGAGGCCCCAAAGTTGGCCTGGCCTGTTCATCAGGGTCCCCCCTACGGTCATATTTTCCATTGGATTTGGACTTTTTTTGAGCCATATTGGCCTTGCCTTTTTGCAAGGCCCATAACTCTGCCTAGGAAGGCCCTAGAGGCCCCAAAGTTGGCCTGGCCTGTTCATCAGGGTCCCCCCTACGGTCATATTTTCCATTGGATTTGGACTTTTTTTGAGCCATATTGGCCTTGCCTTTTTGCAAGGCCCATAACTCTGCCTAGGAAGGCCCTAGAGGCCCCAAAGTTGGCCTGGCCTGTTCATCAGGGTCCCCCCTACGGTCATATTTTCCATTGGATTTGGACTTTTTTTGAGCCATATTGGCCTTGCCTTTTTGCAAGGCCCATAACTCTGCCTAGGAAGGCCCTAGAGGCCCCAAAGTTGGCCTGGCCTGTTCATCAGGGTCCCCCCTACGGTCATATTTTCCATTGGATTTGGACTTTTTTTGAGCCATATTGGCCTTGCCTTTTTGCAAGGCCCATAACTCTGCCTAGGAAGGCCCTAGAGGCCCCAAAGTTGGCCTGGCCTGTTCATCAGGGTCCCCCCTACGGTCATATTTTCCATTGGATTTGGACTTTTTTTGAGCCATATTGGCCTTGCCTTTTTGCAAGGCCCATAACTCTGCCTAGGAAGGCCCTAGAGGCCCCAAAGTTGGCCTGGCCTGTTCATCAGGGTCCCCCCTACGGTCATATTTTCCATTGGATTTGGACTTTTTTTGAGCCATATTGGCCTTGCCTTTTTGCAAGGCCCATAACTCTGCCTAGGAAGGCCCTAGAGGCCCCAAAGTTGGCCTGGCCTGTTCATCAGGGTCCCCCCTACGGTCATATTTTCCATTGGATTTGGACTTTTTTTGAGCCATATTGGCCTTGCCTTTTTGCAAGGCCCATAACTCTGCCTAGGAAGGCCCTAGAGGCCCCAAAGTTGGCCTGGCCTGTTCATCAGGGTCCCCCCTACGGTCATATTTTCCATTGGATTTGGACTTTTTTTGAGCCATATTGGCCTTGCCTTTTTGCAAGGCCCATAACTCTGCCTAGGAAGGCCCTAGAGGCCCCAAAGTTGGCCTGGCCTGTTCATCAGGGTCCCCCCTACGGTCATATTTTCCATTGGATTTGGACTTTTTTTGAGCCATATTGGCCTTGCCTTTTTGCAAGGCCCATAACTCTGCCTAGGAAGGCCCTAGAGGCCCCAAAGTTGGCCTGGCCTGTTCATCAGGGTCCCCCCTACGGTCATATTTTCCATTGGATTTGGACTTTTTTTGAGCCATATTGGCCTTGCCTTTTTGCAAGGCCCATAACTCTGCCTAGGAAGGCCCTAGAGGCCCCAAAGTTGGCCTGGCCTGTTCATCAGGGTCCCCCCTACGGTCATATTTTCCATTGGATTTGGACTTTTTTTGAGCCATATTGGCCTTGCCTTTTTGCAAGGCCCATAACTCTGCCTAGGAAGGCCCTAGAGGCCCCAAAGTTGGCCTGGCCTGTTCATCAGGGTCCCCCCTACGGTCATATTTTCCATTGGATTTGGACTTTTTTTGAGCCATATTGGCCTTGCCTTTTTGCAAGGCCCATAACTCTGCCTAGGAAGGCCCTAGAGGCCCCAAAGTTGGCCTGGCCTGTTCATCAGGGTCCCCCCTACGGTCATATTTTCCATTGGATTTGGACTTTTTTTGAGCCATATTGGCCTTGCCTTTTTGCAAGGCCCATAACTCTGCCTAGGAAGGCCCTAGAGGCCCCAAAGTTGGCCTGGCCTGTTCATCAGGGTCCCCCCTACGGTCATATTTTCCATTGGATTTGGACTTTTTTTGAGCCATATTGGCCTTGCCTTTTTGCAAGGCCCATAACTCTGCCTAGGAAGGCCCTAGAGGCCCCAAAGTTGGCCTGGCCTGTTCATCAGGGTCCCCCCTACGGTCATATTTTCCATAGGATTTGGACTTTTTTTGAGCCATATTGGCCTTGCCTTTTTGCAAGGCCCATAACTCTGCCTAGGAAGGCCCTAGAGGCCCCAAAGTTGGCCTGGCCTGTTCATCAGGGTCCCCCCTACGGTCATATTTTCCATAGGATTTGGACTTTTTTTGAGCCATATTGGCCTTGCCCTTTTGCAAGGCCCATAACTCTGCCTAGGAAGGCCCTAGAGGCCCCAAAGTTGGCCTGGCCTGTTCATCAGGGTCCCCCCTACGGTCATATTTTCCATTGGATTTGGACTTTTTTTGAGCCATATTGGCCTTGCCTTTTTGCAAGGCCCATAACTCTGCCTAGGAAGGCCCTAGAGGCCCCAAAGTTGGCCTGGCCTGTTCATCAGGGTCCCCCCTACGGTCATATTTTCCATTGGATTTGGACTTTTTTTGAGCCATATTGGCCTTGCCTTTTTGCAAGGCCCATAACTCTGCCTAGGAAGGCCCTAGAGGCCCCAAAGTTGGCCTGGCCTGTTCATCAGGGTCCCCCCTACGGTCATATTTTCCATTGGATTTGGACTTTTTTTGAGCCATATTGGCCTTGCCTTTTTGCAAGGCCCATAACTCTGCCTAGGAAGGCCCTAGAGGCCCCAAAGTTGGCCTGGCCTGTTCATCAGGGTCCCCCCTACGGTCATATTTTCCATTGGATTTGGACTTTTTTTGAGCCATATTGGCCTTGCCTTTTTGCAAGGCCCATAACTCTGCCTAGGAAGGCCCTAGAGGCCCCAAAGTTGGCCTGGCCTGTTCATCAGGGTCCCCCCTACGGTCATATTTTCCATTGGATTTGGACTTTTTTTGAGCCATATTGGCCTTGCCCTTTTGCAAGGCCCATAACTCTGCCTAGGAAGGCCCTAGAGGCCCCAAAGTTGGCCTGGCCTGTTCATCAGGGTCCCCCCTACGGTCATATTTTCCATTGGATTTGGACTTTTTTTGAGCCATATTGGCCTTGCCTTTTTGCAAGGCCCATAACTCTGCCTAGGAAGGCCCTAGAGGCCCCAAAGTTGGCCTGGCCTGTTCATCAGGGTCCCCCCTACGGTCATATTTTCCATTGGATTTGGACTTTTTTTGAGCCATATTGGCCTTGCCCTTTTGCAAGGCCCATAACTCTGCCTAGGAAGGCCCTAGAGGCCCCAAAGTTGGCCTGGCCTGTTCATCAGGGTCCCCCCTACGGTCATATTTTCCATTGGATTTGGACTTTTTTTGAGCCATATTGGCCTTGCCTTTTTGCAAGGCCCATAACTCTGCCTAGGAAGGCCCTAGAGGCCCCAAAGTTGGCCTGGCCTGTTCATCAGGGTCCCCCCTACGGTCATATTTTCCATTGGATTTGGACTTTTTTTGAGCCATATTGGCCTTGCCTTTTTGCAAGGCCCATAACTCTGCCTAGGAAGGCCCTAGAGGCCCCAAAGTTGGCCTGGCCTGTTCATCAGGGTCCCCCCTACGGTCATATTTTCCATTGGATTTGGACTTTTTTTGAGCCATATTGGCCTTGCCTTTTTGCAAGGCCCATAACTCTGCCTAGGAAGGCCCTAGAGGCCCCAAAGTTGGCCTGGCCTGTTCATCAGGGTCCCCCCTACGGTCATATTTTCCATTGGATTTGGACTTTTTTTGAGCCATATTGGCCTTGCCTTTTTGCAAGGCCCATAACTCTGCCTAGGAAGGCCCTAGAGGCCCCAAAGTTGGCCTGGCCTGTTCATCAGGGTCCCCCCTACGGTCATATTTTCCATTGGATTTGGACTTTTTTTGAGCCATATTGGCCTTGCCTTTTTGCAAGGCCCATAACTCTGCCTAGGAAGGCCCTAGAGGCCCCAAAGTTGGCCTGGCCTGTTCATCAGGGTCCCCCCTACGGTCATATTTTCCATTGGATTTGGACTTTTTTTGAGCCATATTCGCCTTGCCCTTTTGCAAGGCCCATAACTCTGCCTAGGAAGGCCCTAGAGGCCCCAAAGTTGGCCTGGCCTGTTCATCAGGGTCCCCCCTACGGTCATATTTTCCAAGGATTTGGACTTTTTTTGAGCCATATTGGCCTTTTGCAAGGCCCATAACTCTGCCTAGGAAGGCCCTAGAGGCCCCAAAGTTGGCCTGGCCTGTTCATCAGGGTCCCCCCTACGGTCATATTTTCCATTGGATTTGGACTTTTTTTGAGCCATATTCGCCTTGCCCTTTTGCAAGGCCCATAACTCTGCCTAGGAAGGCCCTAGAGGCCCCAAAGTTGGCCTGGCCTGTTCATCAGGGTCCCCCCTACGGTCATATTTTCCATTGGATTTGGACTTTTTTTGAGCCATATTGGCCTTGCCCTTTTGCAAGGCCCATAACTCTGCCTAGGAAGGCCCTAGAGGCCCCAAAGTTGGCCTGGCCTGTTCATCAGGGTCCCCCCTACGGTCATATTTTCCATTGGATTTGGACTTTTTTTGAGCCATATTGGCCTTGCCCTTTTGCAAGGCCCATAACTCTGCCTAGGAAGGCCCTAGAGGCCCCAAAGTTGGCCTGGCCTGTTCATCAGGGTCCCCCCTACGGTCATATTTTCCATTGGATTTGGACTTTTTTTGAGCCATATTGGCCTTGCCTTTTTGCAAGGCCCATAACTCTGCCTAGGAAGGCCCTAGAGGCCCCAAAGTTGGCCTGGCCTGTTCATCAGGGTCCCCCCTACGGTCATATTTTCCATTGGATTTGGACTTTTTTTGAGCCATATTGGCCTTGCCCTTTTGCAAGGCCCATAACTCTGCCTAGGAAGGCCCTAGAGGCCCCAAAGTTGGCCTGGCCTGTTCATCAGGGTCCCCCCTACGGTCATATTTTCCATAGGATTTGGACTTTTTTTGAGCCATATTGGCCTTGCCCTTTTGCAAGGCCCATAACTCTGCCTAGGAAGGCCCTAGAGGCCCCAAAGTTGGCCTGGCCTGTTCATCAGGGTCCCCCCTACGGTCATATTTTCCATTGGATTTGGACTTTTTTTGAGCCATATTGGCCTTGCCTTTTTGCAAGGCCCATAACTCTGCCTAGGAAGGCCCTAGAGGCCCCAAAGTTGGCCTGGCCTGTTCATCAGGGTCCCCCCTACGGTCATATTTTCCATTGGATTTGGACTTTTTTTGAGCCATATTGGCCTTGCCTTTTTGCAAGGCCCATAACTCTGCCTAGGAAGGCCCTAGAGGCCCCAAAGTTGGCCTGGCCTGTTCATCAGGGTCCCCCCTACGGTCATATTTTCCATTGGATTTGGACTTTTTTTGAGCCATATTGGCCTTGCCTTTTTGCAAGGCCCATAACTCTGCCTAGGAAGGCCCTAGAGGCCCCAAAGTTGGCCTGGCCTGTTCATCAGGGTCCCCCCTACGGTCATATTTTCCATTGGATTTGGACTTTTTTTGAGCCATATTGGCCTTGCCCTTTTGCAAGGCCCATAACTCTGCCTAGGAAGGCCCTAGAGGCCCCAAAGTTGGCCTGGCCTGTTCATCAGGGTCCCCCCTACGGTCATATTTTCCATAGGATTTGGACTTTTTTTGAGCCATATTGGCCTTGCCCTTTTGCAAGGCCCATAACTCTGCCTAGGAAGGCCCTAGAGGCCCCAAAGTTGGCCTGGCCTGTTCATCAGGGTCCCCCCTACGGTCATATTTTCCATTGGATTTGGACTTTTTTTGAGCCATATTGGCCTTGCCCTTTTGCAAGGCCCATAACTCTGCCTAGGAAGGCCCTAGAGGCCCCAAAGTTGGCCTGGCCTGTTCATCAGGGTCCCCCCTACGGTCATATTTTCCATTGGATTTGGACTTTTTTTGAGCCATATTGGCCTTGCCTTTTTGCAAGGCCCATAACTCTGCCTAGGAAGGCCCTAGAGGCCCCAAAGTTGGCCTGGCCTGTTCATCAGGGTCCCCCCTACGGTCATATTTTCCATTGGATTTGGACTTTTTTTGAGCCATATTGGCCTTGCCTTTTTGCAAGGCCCATAACTCTGCCTAGGAAGGCCCTAGAGGCCCCAAAGTTGGCCTGGCCTGTTCATCAGGGTCCCCCCTACGGTCATATTTTCCATAGGATTTGGACTTTTTTTGAGCCATATTGGCCTTGCCCTTTTGCAAGGCCCATAACTCTGCCTAGGAAGGCCCTAGAGGCCCCAAAGTTGGCCTGGCCTGTTCATCAGGGTCCCCCCTACGGTCATATTTTCCATAGGATTTGGACTTTTTTTGAGCCATATTGGCCTTGCCCTTTTGCAAGGCCCATAACTCTGCCTAGGAAGGCCCTAGAGGCCCCAAAGTTGGCCTGGCCTGTTCATCAGGGTCCCCCCTACGGTCATATTTTCCATTGGATTTGGACTTTTTTTGAGCCATATTGGCCTTGCCCTTTTGCAAGGCCCATAACTCTGCCTAGGAAGGCCCTAGAGGCCCCAAAGTTGGCCTGGCCTGTTCATCAGGGTCCCCCCTACGGTCATATTTTCCATTGGATTTGGACTTTTTTTGAGCCATATTGGCCTTGCCCTTTTGCAAGGCCCATAACTCTGCCTAGGAAGGCCCTAGAGGCCCCAAAGTTGGCCTGGCCTGTTCATCAGGGTCCCCCCTACGGTCATATTTTCCATTGGATTTGGACTTTTTTTGAGCCATATTGGCCTTGCCTTTTTGCAAGGCCCATAACTCTGCCTAGGAAGGCCCTAGAGGCCCCAAAGTTGGCCTGGCCTGTTCATCAGGGTCCCCCCTACGGTCATATTTTCCATTGGATTTGGACTTTTTTTGAGCCATATTCGCCTTGCCCTTTTGCAAGGCCCATAACTCTGCCTAGGAAGGCCCTAGAGGCCCCAAAGTTGGCCTGGCCTGTTCATCAGGGTCCCCCCTACGGTCATATTTTCCATTGGATTTGGACTTTTTTTGAGCCATATTGGCCTTGCCCTTTTGCAAGGCCCATAACTCTGCCTAGGAAGGCCCTAGAGGCCCCAAAGTTGGCCTGGCCTGTTCATCAGGGTCCCCCCTACGGTCATATTTTCCATTGGATTTGGACTTTTTTTGAGCCATATTGGCCTTGCCCTTTTGCAAGGCCCATAACTCTGCCTAGGAAGGCCCTAGAGGCCCCAAAGTTGGCCTGGCCTGTTCATCAGGGTCCCCCCTACGGTCATATTTTCCATTGGATTTGGACTTTTTTTGAGCCATATTGGCCTTGCCCTTTTGCAAGGCCCATAACTCTGCCTAGGAAGGCCCTAGAGGCCCCAAAGTTGGCCTGGCCTGTTCATCAGGGTCCCCCCTACGGTCATATTTTCCATTGGATTTGGACTTTTTTTGAGCCATATTGGCCTTGCCTTTTTGCAAGGCCCATAACTCTGCCTAGGAAGGCCCTAGAGGCCCCAAAGTTGGCCTGGCCTGTTCATCAGGGTCCCCCCTACGGTCATATTTTCCATTGGATTTGGACTTTTTTTGAGCCATATTGGCCTTGCCTTTTTGCAAGGCCCATAACTCTGCCTAGGAAGGCCCTAGAGGCCCCAAAGTTGGCCTGGCCTGTTCATCAGGGTCCCCCCTACGGTCATATTTTCCATAGGATTTGGACTTTTTTTGAGCCATATTGGCCTTGCCCTTTTGCAAGGCCCATAACTCTGCCTAGGAAGGCCCTAGAGGCCCCAAAGTTGGCCTGGCCTGTTCATCAGGGTCCCCCCTACGGTCATATTTTCCATTGGATTTGGACTTTTTTTGAGCCATATTGGCCTTGCCCTTTTGCAAGGCCCATAACTCTGCCTAGGAAGGCCCTAGAGGCCCCAAAGTTGGCCTGGGCCTGTTCATCAGGGTCCCCCCTACGGTCATATTTTCCATTGGATTTGGACTTTTTTTGAGCCATATTGGCCTTGCCCTTTTGCAAGGCCCATAACTCTGCCTAGGAAGGCCCTAGAGGCCCCAAAGTTGGCCTGGCCTGTTCATCAGGGTCCCCCCTACGGTCATATTTTCCATTGGATTTGGACTTTTTTTGAGCCATATTGGCCTTGCCCTTTTGCAAGGCCCATAACTCTGCCTAGGAAGGCCCTAGAGGCCCCAAAGTTGGCCTGGCCTGTTCATCAGGGTCCCCCCTACGGTCATATTTTCCATTGGATTTGGACTTTTTTTGAGCCATATTCGCCTTGCCCTTTTGCAAGGCCCATAACTCTGCCTAGGAAGGCCCTAGAGGCCCCAAAGTTGGCCTGGCCTGTTCATCAGGGTCCCCCCTACGGTCATATTTTCCATTGGATTTGGACTTTTTTTGAGCCATATTCGCCTTGCCCTTTTGCAAGGCCCATAACTCTGCCTAGGAAGGCCCTAGAGGCCCCAAAGTTGGCCTGGCCTGTTCATCAGGGTCCCCCCTACGGTCATATTTTCCATTGGATTTGGACTTTTTTTGAGCCATATTCGCCTTGCCCTTTTGCAAGGCCCATAACTCTGCCTAGGAAGGCCCTAGAGGCCCCAAAGTTGGCCTGGCCTGTTCATCAGGGTCCCCCCTACGGTCATATTTTCCATTGGATTTGGACTTTTTTTGAGCCATATTGGCCTTGCCCTTTTGCAAGGCCCATAACTCTGCCTAGGAAGGCCCTAGAGGCCCCAAAGTTGGCCTGGCCTGTTCATCAGGGTCCCCCCTACGGTCATATTTTCCATAGGATTTGGACTTTTTTTGAGCCATATTGGCCTTGCCCTTTTGCAAGGCCCATAACTCTGCCTAGGAAGGCCCTAGAGGCCCCAAAGTTGGCCTGGCCTGTTCATCAGGGTCCCCCCTACGGTCATATTTTCCATTGGATTTGGACTTTTTTTGAGCCATATTGGCCTTGCCCTTTTGCAAGGCCCATAACTCTGCCTAGGAAGGCCCTAGAGGCCCCAAAGTTGGCCTGGCCTGTTCATCAGGGTCCCCCCTACGGTCATATTTTCCATAGGATTTGGACTTTTTTTGAGCCATATTGGCCTTGCCCTTTTGCAAGGCCCATAACTCTGCCTAGGAAGGCCCTAGAGGCCCCAAAGTTGGCCTGGCCTGTTCATCAGGGTCCCCCCTACGGTCATATTTTCCATAGGATTTGGACTTTTTTTGAGCCATATTGGCCTTGCCCTTTTGCAAGGCCCATAACTCTGCCTAGGAAGGCCCTAGAGGCCCCAAAGTTGGCCTGGCCTGTTCATCAGGGTCCCCCCTACGGTCATATTTTCCATTGGATTTGGACTTTTTTTGAGCCATATTGGCCTTGCCCTTTTGCAAGGCCCATAACTCTGCCTAGGAAGGCCCTAGAGGCCCCAAAGTTGGCCTGGCCTGTTCATCAGGGTCCCCCCTACGGTCATATTTTCCATTGGATTTGGACTTTTTTTGAGCCATATTGGCCTTGCCTTTTTGCAAGGCCCATAACTCTGCCTAGGAAGGCCCTAGAGGCCCCAAAGTTGGCCTGGCCTGTTCATCAGGGTCCCCCCTACGGTCATATTTTCCATAGGATTTGGACTTTTTTTGAGCCATATTGGCCTTGCCTTTTTGCAAGGCCCATAACTCTGCCTAGGAAGGCCCTAGAGGCCCCAAAGTTGGCCTGGCCTGTTCATCAGGGTCCCCCCTACGGTCATATTTTCCATAGGATTTGGACTTTTTTTGAGCCATATTGGCCTTGCCCTTTTGCAAGGCCCATAACTCTGCCTAGGAAGGCCCTAGAGGCCCCAAAGTTGGCCTGGCCTGTTCATCAGGGTCCCCCCTACGGTCATATTTTCCATAGGATTTGGACTTTTTTTGAGCCATATTGGCCTTGCCCTTTTGCAAGGCCCATAACTCTGCCTAGGAAGGCCCTAGAGGCCCCAAAGTTGGCCTGGCCTGTTCATCAGGGTCCCCCCTACGGTCATATTTTCCATAGGATTTGGACTTTTTTTGAGCCATATTGGCCTTGCCCTTTTGCAAGGCCCATAACTCTGCCTAGGAAGGCCCTAGAGGCCCCAAAGTTGGCCTGGCCTGTTCATCAGGGTCCCCCCTACGGTCATATTTTCCATTGGATTTGGACTTTTTTTGAGCCATATTCGCCTTGCCCTTTTGCAAGGCCCATAACTCTGCCTAGGAAGGCCCTAGAGGCCCCAAAGTTGGCCTGGCCTGTTCATCAGGGTCCCCCCTACGGTCATATTTTCCATTGGATTTGGACTTTTTTTGAGCCATATTGGCCTTGCCCTTTTGCAAGGCCCATAACTCTGCCTAGGAAGGCCCTAGAGGCCCCAAAGTTGGCCTGGCCTGTTCATCAGGGTCCCCCCTACGGTCATATTTTCCATAGGATTTGGACTTTTTTTGAGCCATATTGGCCTTGCCCTTTTGCAAGGCCCATAACTCTGCCTAGGAAGGCCCTAGAGGCCCCAAAGTTGGCCTGGCCTGTTCATCAGGGTCCCCCCTACGGTCATATTTTCCATAGGATTTGGACTTTTTTTGAGCCATATTGGCCTTGCCCTTTTGCAAGGCCCATAACTCTGCCTAGGAAGGCCCTAGAGGCCCCAAAGTTGGCCTGGCCTGTTCATCAGGGTCCCCCCTACGGTCATATTTTCCATAGGATTTGGACTTTTTTTGAGCCATATTCGCCTTGCCCTTTTGCAAGGCCCATAACTCTGCCTAGGAAGGCCCTAGAGGCCCCAAAGTTGGCCTGGCCTGTTCATCAGGGTCCCCCCTACGGTCATATTTTCCATAGGATTTGGACTTTTTTTGAGCCATATTGGCCTTGCCTTTTTGCAAGGCCCATAACTCTGCCTAGGAAGGCCCTAGAGGCCCCAAAGTTGGCCTGGCCTGTTCATCAGGGTCCCCCCTACGGTCATATTTTCCATAGGATTTGGACTTTTTTTGAGCCATATTGGCCTTGCCCTTTTGCAAGGCCCATAACTCTGCCTAGGAAGGCCCTAGAGGCCCCAAAGTTGGCCTGGCCTGTTCATCAGGGTCCCCCCTACGGTCATATTTTCCATAGGATTTGGACTTTTTTTGAGCCATATTGGCCTTGCCCTTTTGCAAGGCCCATAACTCTGCCTAGGAAGGCCCTAGAGGCCCCAAAGTTGGCCTGGCCTGTTCATCAGGGTCCCCCCTACGGTCATATTTTCCATAGGATTTGGACTTTTTTTGAGCCATATTGGCCTTGCCCTTTTGCAAGGCCCATAACTCTGCCTAGGAAGGCCCTAGAGGCCCCAAAGTTGGCCTGGCCTGTTCATCAGGGTCCCCCCTACGGTCATATTTTCCATAGGATTTGGACTTTTTTTGAGCCATATTGGCCTTGCCCTTTTGCAAGGCCCATAACTCTGCCTAGGAAGGCCCTAGAGGCCCCAAAGTTGGCCTGGCCTGTTCATCAGGGTCCCCCCTACGGTCATATTTTCCATAGGATTTGGACTTTTTTTGAGCCATATTGGCCTTGCCCTTTTGCAAGGCCCATAACTCTGCCTAGGAAGGCCCTAGAGGCCCCAAAGTTGGCCTGGCCTGTTCATCAGGGTCCCCCCTACGGTCATATTTTCCATAGGATTTGGACTTTTTTTGAGCCATATTGGCCTTGCCCTTTTGCAAGGCCCATAACTCTGCCTAGGAAGGCCCTAGAGGCCCCAAAGTTGGCCTGGCCTGTTCATCAGGGTCCCCCCTACGGTCATATTTTCCATAGGATTTGGACTTTTTTTGAGCCATATTCGCCTTGCCCTTTTGCAAGGCCCATAACTCTGCCTAGGAAGGCCCTAGAGGCCCCAAAGTTGGCCTGGCCTGTTCATCAGGGTCCCCCCTACGGTCATATTTTCCATAGGATTTGGACTTTTTTTGAGCCATATTCGCCTTGCCCTTTTGCAAGGCCCATAACTCTGCCTAGGAAGGCCCTAGAGGCCCCAAAGTTGGCCTGGCCTGTTCATCAGGGTCCCCCCTACGGTCATATTTTCCATTGGATTTGGACTTTTTTTGAGCCATATTCGCCTTGCCCTTTTGCAAGGCCCATAACTCTGCCTAGGAAGGCCCTAGAGGCCCCAAAGTTGGCCTGGCCTGTTCATCAGGGTCCCCCCTACGGTCATATTTTCCATAGGATTTGGACTTTTTTTGAGCCATATTGGCCTTGCCCTTTTGCAAGGCCCATAACTCTGCCTAGGAAGGCCCTAGAGGCCCCAAAGTTGGCCTGGCCTGTTCATCAGGGTCCCCCCTACGGTCATATTTTCCATAGGATTTGGACTTTTTTTGAGCCATATTCGCCTTGCCCTTTTGCAAGGCCCATAACTCTGCCTAGGAAGGCCCTAGAGGCCCCAAAGTTGGCCTGGCCTGTTCATCAGGGTCCCCCCTACGGTCATATTTTCCATAGGATTTGGACTTTTTTTGAGCCATATTCGCCTTGCCCTTTTGCAAGGCCCATAACTCTGCCTAGGAAGGCCCTAGAGGCCCCAAAGTTGGCCTGGCCTGTTCATCAGGGTCCCCCCTACGGTCATATTTTCCATAGGATTTGGACTTTTTTTGAGCCATATTGGCCTTGCCCTTTTGCAAGGCCCATAACTCTGCCTAGGAAGGCCCTAGAGGCCCCAAAGTTGGCCTGGCCTGTTCATCAGGGTCCCCCCTACGGTCATATTTTCCATAGGATTTGGACTTTTTTTGAGCCATATTGGCCTTGCCCTTTTGCAAGGCCCATAACTCTGCCTAGGAAGGCCCTAGAGGCCCCAAAGTTGGCCTGGCCTGTTCATCAGGGTCCCCCCTACGGTCATATTTTCCATAGGATTTGGACTTTTTTTGAGCCATATTGGCCTTGCCCTTTTGCAAGGCCCATAACTCTGCCTAGGAAGGCCCTAGAGGCCCCAAAGTTGGCCTGGCCTGTTCATCAGGGTCCCCCCTACGGTCATATTTTCCATAGGATTTGGACTTTTTTTGAGCCATATTGGCCTTGCCCTTTTGCAAGGCCCATAACTCTGCCTAGGAAGGCCCTAGAGGCCCCAAAGTTGGCCTGGCCTGTTCATCAGGGTCCCCCCTACGGTCATATTTTCCATAGGATTTGGACTTTTTTTGAGCCATATTGGCCTTGCCCTTTTGCAAGGCCCATAACTCTGCCTAGGAAGGCCCTAGAGGCCCCAAAGTTGGCCTGGCCTGTTCATCAGGGTCCCCCCTACGGTCATATTTTCCATAGGATTTGGACTTTTTTTGAGCCATATTCGCCTTGCCTTTTTGCAAGGCCCATAACTCTGCCTAGGAAGGCCCTAGAGGCCCCAAAGTTGGCCTGGCCTGTTCATCAGGGTCCCCCCTACGGTCATATTTTCCATAGGATTTGGACTTTTTTTGAGCCATATTCGCCTTGCCCTTTTGCAAGGCCCATAACTCTGCCTAGGAAGGCCCTAGAGGCCCCAAAGTTGGCCTGGCCTGTTCATCAGGGTCCCCCCTACGGTCATATTTTCCATAGGATTTGGACTTTTTTTGAGCCATATTCGCCTTGCCCTTTTGCAAGGCCCATAACTCTGCCTAGGAAGGCCCTAGAGGCCCCAAAGTTGGCCTGGCCTGTTCATCAGGGTCCCCCCTACGGTCATATTTTCCATAGGATTTGGACTTTTTTTGAGCCATATTGGCCTTGCCCTTTTGCAAGGCCCATAACTCTGCCTAGGAAGGCCCTAGAGGCCCCAAAGTTGGCCTGGCCTGTTCATCAGGGTCCCCCCTACGGTCATATTTTCCATAGGATTTGGACTTTTTTTGAGCCATATTCGCCTTGCCCTTTTGCAAGGCCCATAACTCTGCCTAGGAAGGCCCTAGAGGCCCCAAAGTTGGCCTGGCCTGTTCATCAGGGTCCCCCCTACGGTCATATTTTCCATAGGATTTGGACTTTTTTTGAGCCATATTCGCCTTGCCCTTTTGCAAGGCCCATAACTCTGCCTAGGAAGGCCCTAGAGGCCCCAAAGTTGGCCTGGCCTGTTCATCAGGGTCCCCCCTACGGTCATATTTTCCATAGGATTTGGACTTTTTTTGAGCCATATTGGCCTTGCCCTTTTGCAAGGCCCATAACTCTGCCTAGGAAGGCCCTAGAGGCCCCAAAGTTGGCCTGGCCTGTTCATCAGGGTCCCCCCTACGGTCATATTTTCCATAGGATTTGGACTTTTTTTGAGCCATATTGGCCTTGCCCTTTTGCAAGGCCCATAACTCTGCCTAGGAAGGCCCTAGAGGCCCCAAAGTTGGCCTGGCCTGTTCATCAGGGTCCCCCCTACGGTCATATTTTCCATAGGATTTGGACTTTTTTTGAGCCATATTCGCCTTGCCCTTTTGCAAGGCCCATAACTCTGCCTAGGAAGGCCCTAGAGGCCCCAAAGTTGGCCTGGCCTGTTCATCAGGGTCCCCCCTACGGTCATATTTTCCATAGGATTTGGACTTTTTTTGAGCCATATTGGCCTTGCCCTTTTGCAAGGCCCATAACTCTGCCTAGGAAGGCCCTAGAGGCCCCAAAGTTGGCCTGGCCTGTTCATCAGGGTCCCCCCTACGGTCATATTTTCCATTGGATTTGGACTTTTTTTGAGCCATATTGGCCTTGCCCTTTTGCAAGGCCCATAACTCTGCCTAGGAAGGCCCTAGAGGCCCCAAAGTTGGCCTGGCCTGTTCATCAGGGTCCCCCCTACGGTCATATTTTCCATTGGATTTGGACTTTTTTTGAGCCATATTCGCCTTGCCCTTTTGCAAGGCCCATAACTCTGCCTAGGAAGGCCCTAGAGGCCCCAAAGTTGGCCTGGCCTGTTCATCAGGGTCCCCCCTACGGTCATATTTTCCATAGGATTTGGACTTTTTTTGAGCCATATTGGCCTTGCCCTTTTGCAAGGCCCATAACTCTGCCTAGGAAGGCCCTAGAGGCCCCAAAGTTGGCCTGGCCTGTTCATCAGGGTCCCCCCTACGGTCATATTTTCCATTGGATTTGGACTTTTTTTGAGCCATATTCGCCTTGCCCTTTTGCAAGGCCCATAACTCTGCCTAGGAAGGCCCTAGAGGCCCCAAAGTTGGCCTGGCCTGTTCATCAGGGTCCCCCCTACGGTCATATTTTCCATTGGATTTGGACTTTTTTTGAGCCATATTCGCCTTGCCCTTTTGCAAGGCCCATAACTCTGCCTAGGAAGGCCCTAGAGGCCCCAAAGTTGGCCTGGCCTGTTCATCAGGGTCCCCCCTACGGTCATATTTTCCATTGGATTTGGACTTTTTTTGAGCCATATTCGCCTTGCCCTTTTGCAAGGCCCATAACTCTGCCTAGGAAGGCCCTAGAGGCCCCAAAGTTGGCCTGGCCTGTTCATCAGGGTCCCCCCTACGGTCATATTTTCCATTGGATTTGGACTTTTTTTGAGCCATATTCGCCTTGCCCTTTTGCAAGGCCCATAACTCTGCCTAGGAAGGCCCTAGAGGCCCCAAAGTTGGCCTGGCCTGTTCATCAGGGTCCCCCCTACGGTCATATTTTCCATTGGATTTGGACTTTTTTTGAGCCATATTCGCCTTGCCCTTTTGCAAGGCCCATAACTCTGCCTAGGAAGGCCCTAGAGGCCCCAAAGTTGGCCTGGCCTGTTCATCAGGGTCCCCCCTACGGTCATATTTTCCATTGGATTTGGATTTTTTTTGAGCCATATTCGCCTTGCCCTTTTGCAAGGCCCATAACTCTGCCTAGGAAGGCCCTAGAGGCCCCAAAGTTGGCCTGGCCTGTTCATCAGGGTCCCCCCTACGGTCATATTTTCCATTGGATTTGGACTTTTTTTGAGCCATATTCGCCTTGCCCTTTTGCAAGGCCCATAACTCTGCCTAGGAAGGCCCTAGAGGCCCCAAAGTTGGCCTGGCCTGTTCATCAGGGTCCCCCCTACGGTCATATTTTCCATTGGATTTGGACTTTTTTTGAGCCATATTCGCCTTGCCCTTTTGCAAGGCCCATAACTCTGCCTAGGAAGGCCCTAGAGGCCCCAAAGTTGGCCTGGCCTGTTCATCAGGGTCCCCCCTACGGTCATATTTTCCATAGGATTTGGACTTTTTTTGAGCCATATTGGCCTTGCCCTTTTGCAAGGCCCATAACTCTGCCTAGGAAGGCCCTAGAGGCCCCAAAGTTGGCCTGGCCTGTTCATCAGGGTCCCCCCTACGGTCATATTTTCCATAGGATTTGGACTTTTTTTGAGCCATATTCGCCTTGCCCTTTTGCAAGGCCCATAACTCTGCCTAGGAAGGCCCTAGAGGCCCCAAAGTTGGCCTGGCCTGTTCATCAGGGTCCCCCCTACGGTCATATTTTCCATAGGATTTGGACTTTTTTTGAGCCATATTGGCCTTGCCCTTTTGCAAGGCCCATAACTCTGCCTAGGAAGGCCCTAGAGGCCCCAAAGTTGGCCTGGCCTGTTCATCAGGGTCCCCCCTACGGTCATATTTTCCATTGGATTTGGACTTTTTTTGAGCCATATTGGCCTTGCCCTTTTGCAAGGCCCATAACTCTGCCTAGGAAGGCCCTAGAGGCCCCAAAGTTGGCCTGGCCTGTTCATCAGAGTCCCCTCTACGGTCATATTTTCCATTGGATTTGGATTTTTTTTGAGCCATATTCGCCTTGCCCTTTTGCAAGGCCCATAACTCTGCCTAGGAAGGCCCTAGAGGCCCCAAAGTTGGCCTGGCCTGTTCATCAGGGTCCCCCCTACGGTCATATTTTCCATTGGATTTGGACTTTTTTTGAGCCATATTCGCCTTGCCCTTTTGCAAGGCCGATAACTCTGCCTAGGAAGGCCCTAGAGGCCCCAAAGTTGGCCTGGCCTGTTCATCAGAGTCCCCTCTACGGTCATATTTTCCATTGGATTTGGATTTTTTTTGAGCCATATTCGCCTTGCCCTTTTGCAAGGCCCATAACTCTGCCTAGGAAGGCCCTAGAGGCCCCAGAGTTGGCCTGGCCTGTTCATCAGAGTCCCCTCTACGGTCATATTTTCCATTGGATCTGGATTTTTTTTGAGCCATATTCGCCTTGCCCTTTTGCAAGGCCCATAACTCTGCCTAGGAAGGCCCTAGAGGCCCCAAAGTTGGCCTGGCCTGTTCATCAGGGTCCCCCCTACGGTCATATTTTCCATTGGATTTGGACTTTTTTTGAGCCATATTCGCCTTGCCCTTTTGCAAGGCCGATAACTCTGCCTAGGAAGGCCCTAGAGGCCCCAAAGTTGGCCTGGCCTGTTCATCAGAGTCCCCTCTACGGTCATATTTTCCATTGGATTTGGATTTTTTTTGAGCCATATTCGCCTTGCCCTTTTGCAAGGCCGATAACTCTGCCTAGGAAGGCCCTAGAGGCCCCAGAGTTGGCCTGGCCTGTTCATCAGAGTCCCCTCTACGGTCATATTTTCCATTGGATTTGGATTTTTTTTTAGCCATATTCGCCTTGCCCTTTTGCAAGGCCCATAACTCTGCCTAGGAAGGCCCTACAGACCCAAAGTTGGCCTGGCCTGTTCATCAGAGTCCCCTCTACGGTCATATTTTCCATTGGATTTGGATTTTTTTTGAGCCATATTCGCCTTGCCCTTTTGCAAGGCCCATAACTCTGCCTAGGAAGGCCCTAGAGACCCAAAATTGGCCTGGCCTGTTCATCAGAGTCCCCTCTACGGTCATATTTTCCATTGGATTTGGATTTTTTTTGAGCCATATTCGCCTTGCCCTTTTGCAAGGCCCATAACTCTGCTTAGGAAGGCCCTAGAGACCCAAAATTGGCCTGGCCTGTTCATCAGAGTCCCCTCTACGGTCATATTTTCCATTGGATTTGGATTTTTTTTGAGCCATATTCGCCTTGCCCTTTTGCAAGGCCCATAACTCTGCCTAGGAAGGCCTTAGAGGCCCCAAAATTGGCCTGGCCTGTTCATCAGAGTCCCCTCTACGGTCATATTTTCCATTGGATTTGGATTTTTTTTTAGCCATATTCGCCTTGCCCTTTTGCAAGGCCCATAACTCTGCTTAGGAAGGCCCTAGAGACCCAAAATTGGCCTGGCCTGTTCATCAGAGTCCCCTCTACGGTCATATTTTCCATTGGATTTGGATTTTTTTTTACCCATATTCGCCTTGCCCTTTTGCAAGGCCCATAACTCTGCCTAGGAAGGCCCTAGAGGCCCCAAAGTTGGCCTGGCCTGTTCATCAGAGTCCCCTCTACGGTCATATTTTCCATTGGATTTGGATTTTTTTTTACCCATATTCGCCTTGCCCTTTTGCAAGGCCCATAACTCTGCCTAGGAAGGCCCTAGAGGCCCCAAAGTTGGCCTGGCCTGTTCATCAGAGTCCCCTCTACAGTCATATTTTCCATTGGATTTGGATTTTTTTTTTGCCATATTCGCCTTGCCCTTTTGCAAGGCCCATAACTCTGCCTAGGAAGGCCCCAGAGGCCCCAAAGCTGGCCTGGCCTGTTCATCAGAGTCCCCTCTACGGTCATATTTTCCATTAACCGTAACCCTGACCCTAAAATATTTGTTCAAACCTCAAAAAACTATATTCTGGGAAAATATTTTTTAAACCTTCCAAAAACCTATTTTTCAGGGAAAATATCTTTTCAACCTTCCAAAAAACAATTTTTCAAGTCCGATGAGTCCGATGAGTCCAATGAGTGCGATTTCGCCCAAACCAGGCCACTTTCACCAAAAAACTCATTCACCTTTTTTTTTGTCTGTCTGTCCGTCAACCTTTGAACACCTAATACTACCTAACTCTAATACATAGAAAAGTTGAAGTATCCCTTGAGCAGCACAAAATAACCCCCACCCCACCCACAAATGTTTCTTTTTCAAAAATTTATTTTGAAACCAAAAGATCTAACCCTGTCCAGCAAGTAAGTAAGACACATTCATTCATGGCAAAGCACCTAGCTAGAAGCTAACTTTCCCAGAACCTCTGACTCCTGTGAGTAGTATAAACAGAACTACTATGCATCAGCTTTGGCAAATATTCAGGGTTTAATAATATTAAAAGTGTGCAGTTCAAGTCAATGTGCGCCCTGGTGTGTGACAGGGAGGAGAGAGCACGACATTATCTAGTCTTTAGAACATGGTGTGATATGGGAGTCTTGGTAAAGCTTGTTAATAATTACTGGCAGTTTTAGTGAGTAGATAATGGTGCCGCTTATAAACATTGCACAATAGGTATAAAAGATATTGTGTCAGATAACCAGGCAGTTCTGTGAACTTCTAGGAGTTTGTTTCATAGTGTTTGGTTCCAAATGCATCAGATACCAGAGCCAGTTGAAAAAGTCAACTCAATTACATTTTAGATCTAAACTGATTGGATCTACCACTATTATTATAATCTGAAAATTAATATTTAAAAAATAAAACCATTTCAAGCAATGGATTTAGAAACAAAAATACATGGTTCAATTAGTCATATGCATACATGGTAAAAAAAGGGAGGCTAGTGAATTTCAGACAGTGCATACACATGAGAATTTGAACTTTGTACACAAGGTTCTCTCGTCACCGGGGTCAAACCTGTTGGCAAGGTTCATACTCTCAGATAAAATGTAAGTATTGCAGTAGTAAAAAGAGTTGGAGAGAGTAAACGTGTTGGTGGCAGCTGGGAAACAAGGCACAAGAACATCCAGCATGGTGGGGAGGAGAAAGAACAGCTCGAGAGCCAATAATGGGCTTCAGGCCCAGCAGAAGACACCACGCAGGGGGGGGCACCGCAAGGTAGGTTAACCCTAACCACCAGATCAGGGACCAGCAGGTGGAATTATATACTTTAACACTTCACAGTGGAATATGCTAAGAATCATCCATGAGTGATGATTGATAAAAAACAAAAATAGAATTGTATGAAACTGTAACCTATACTTTTACAACATTCATTATTAGACTCATAATTAAACAAATAATTATGGTACTTACACCATTACACCATCTTGGTACAATGGTGTAAGTAATGTTGTATATAAAATATTGCATACTATTGCAGTGCCAAAGTCATTGCATGTTAATTTGACAATGAAGCCAATTTACGCAAGCATGTAAGTACATTTGTGAGTGTGTCATTTTACATTTTGTGTTCTGTGTGTGTGCTGTCAACATCTGTACCATTCTGCTGGAGGGAGGGCTGCCCTATTTTTATCAGGAAGTTGCATAACTACACTGATAGACCAAAAAGAGAAAGCAGTGTGACATTCAGCCTTTTCAGTGAATGTGTTCTGTAGATGTTTAAATGTAATTCAATGGCAGAGATCCACTGAATTTCATGACAACCTCAGATTAAATTTGGATTCTTGAACACATCCTTTCAAACACATAATGTACTCACTGATAACTATTGTATCAGCACTGATAAGTTAATGACTGGGTCCTTTCTCTTTCTTCATGTACAGCAGACTCTGAAAGAACCAGCAGTGTTTGCTAAGGACACAGGCTATGAGACAGATGTTCACCATGAGAAGCTGACAGTCGCTCAGGCCCGCAGGGGAACGTCAGGTCAGTCAGAGATACGGGTTAGGGTTAGGGATACGGTACCAGTCAAAAGTTTGGATACTACTACGACAATACTGCGATTGTCTAGGGTTTGGACAATTGAATGGGAAAATGTGTCCAAACTTTTGATTGCTACTGTACTTCTACACAAAACACTGTCAAGTATACAAACACAAACCCTAGACAATCATAGTATTGTAGACGAGTCCATTACATTGTAAGTTTGCACTCAGACATCTAACTAACCAGAATTATTAAAAGATTGATCACCACTTTACCAAAATGTACTTCAGGCCACTGGTATTACTGAAACAGGATGATTGACAAATGGACAAAGAGACTGTGTTAAAGATGGGACAGTTTAAATAAATCGAGAAAAACATCAGAACCTTAGAAAGCAAAGGTTTTACTTCCTTGTCTTGCAGCACACCGGCCAGTCAGAGTCTACGCTGATGGGATCTTTGACCTGTTTCACTCTGGTCATGCACGAGCTCTGATGCAGGCCAAGACGCTGTTCCCAAACACACACTTGATAGTGGGAGGTAAACTGAATGCACTGTACAGAACACTACACCGATCCACAATGCCACCTACCTGCTTAGATATAAGATCCATACTACGCATGCAAACGTGCCTGTACATTTGGGTTAGGGTTAAGGTTAGACTACTCCGAATAGAACCCCAAATATTTTAAGTAATTTTGGTTCATGTGTAAAGATTAGAGTCTGCAGGATGTGTCTGTGTGTGTATATCAAGTATAATAGAGTCAAATATCACTCTGATCCCTGGGAGGGGAGTAGAAGCCTACTCAAAAGACAAAATACATTAAAAAAAGCATAATCCAACCTACACTCTAATATATACAATAAGGTGCATAAAGTGTGTGTGTCTGTGTGATTACCTTTAAGTATGCAGTGATAAACTCACACACAAGTTTAAGGGATATACAGTGATGCAAGAGGACGAGCGATATGAGGCACTAATCCACTGCCGCTATGTTGACGAGGTGGTTCGGGATGCCCCGTGGACCCTGAGCCCAGAGTTCTTACACAAACACAAGGTCAGCTCATTTGACAAAGTTATATAATGTATAAACCATAAGCACAACTCTGTGATATGCATTTAAATAGTCCAACCTTGTTTAACATGATGTTGTATTGTTGTGATGTCTAAAGATTGACTTTGTAGCCCATGATGATATCCCATACACCTCAGCAGGATCAGAAGATGTCTACAAACACATCAAAGAAGCAGGTAAAGAGTTCTGTAGCTACTATAATTTTAACAGACATAAATTATTCCTATTCTTACGGTGGTTTTTAGTATTTGCTCAAATCCAATACAGGTTATTTATGTTATTTCCCTGGGATTCTTTCCTACCAATAGTATATTCATAATCTACCCAACTATTCTATCCTTTCACATCTGTCTAGGCATGTTTGTGGCCACTCAGAGGACAGAAGGCATATCCACATCTGACCTTATCACCCGCATTGTGAGAGATTATGATGTTTATGTCAGACGGAACCTACAGAGAGGCTACACTGCCCGTGAGCTTAATGTTGGATTCATCAATGTAAGGACACCAAACTTTAAATATTCACACAGTCACACTTCAGAATAAAAACAACTTCTTAGGAATCAAGTTAACAAAGCAAGCCACTGCAAGCAATTAATCAGATTGGGTGGTTGTTGACAGCACATCAGTTTCCACTCACTTATTTTCTAAAGATGGGATCATACAGTACATAGCAAAACATGCAGATAACAGATCCCTACATTCCCCTGCAATGTTCAGCAATATGGATACAAACATTATTTACAAATTGAGGCTTTTTAAGCATTCTAGCACTGACCTTTGGTTTTCATCCAAGTCTGTGGAATGGCTAAAAGGAACTGGTTTGATGATCTAAGGTCCCTGGAAGTGTGATACAGCATAAGAAGATCTGAAATAAACAATGGAGCCAATCCATGTAAAGCTTTAAAAACAAGTAACAACACCTTAAAATCAATTCTATATTTGACTGGCAACCAGTGAAGAGGCCAATATTGGGGAGATATGGTCCCTCTTCCTGGTACCAGTCAACATTCGTTAAGTTTGCTGACGACACAACCATTGTGGGCCTCGTCTCTGACAGTGACGAGTCAGCCTACAGAGAGGAGGTTGACACCCTGATATCATGGTGTCAGGACAACAACCTCTCTCTTAACATCAGCAAGACCAAGGAGATGATAGTGGACTATAGGAGGCGGCAGGAGGATGAGCATGCACCCCTTTTCATCAATGGATCAGAAGTGGAGGTCAGCTGCTTCAAGTTCCTCGTGGTGAACATCAGCAATGACCTCACCTGGTCTGTTCACACGGACAAGGTGGTCAAAGCGGCCCGTAAATGTCTCTTCTTCCTGAGGAGAC
The DNA here is from genome assembly GCF_021917145.1 of Hypomesus transpacificus. Taxonomy (NCBI): domain Eukaryota; kingdom Metazoa; phylum Chordata; class Actinopteri; order Osmeriformes; family Osmeridae; genus Hypomesus; species Hypomesus transpacificus. The sequence goes on from NC_061079.1 coordinate 28,483, forward strand.
TGAAGAAGTTTGGTATGGACTCAGTCATCCTCACTAACTTTTACAGATGCACTATAGAGAGCATTCTGACTGGTTGTATTACAGTGTGGTATGGGAGCTGCACAGACCGGGACCGCAAGGCCCTACGAAGTGTGGTCCGTTCTGCTGAGTTCATCATCGGCAGGAAGCTCCCAGCCCTACAGGACACCTACCACACACGTTGCCTAAGGAAAGCCAGCAGGATTCTAAGAGACTGTTCCCACCCATCCTTCAGTCTCTTTACCCCGTTGCCTTCTGGCAGGCGTTACCGCAGCATCCGGTCGCGCACACGCAGACTGGACAACAGTTTCTACCCAAGGGTCATCAGGCTTCTCAATGGACACTGATGTGGAAATTTTTACTGCATACTAGTCACTTATACACTGCCACTTTCAGCTACTGGTTGCTCTTTCAGTAACATTGCACTACTGTACCTCACTGTACCTCGCCACCAGGCTCCTGTTTGGTCATTGACATAGTCACTGATCTGCAAATTTGCACTATCGCACTGTACTCCACTTAGGTTAGAATAGGTTATAGGGTTGATACAGGTTTTTTGTGCATTAGGTTTAGTATAGCGTACTATTTATTGTTATCTGTAATTTAGGACGTTTTAGTGTTAGGGTTAGTATAGTCGTTTATTTATTGCTATCTGTATATTTAGGAAGTTCACTTATCTAAGCTCAGCATAGATGTAAATTTGTTCTGTGTACTTATATGTTATGTTATGCCAGGTGCTTGCATTGTCTTGTCTTAAGAATTTCAGTGCCCAGTCTAACCTTGTGTTGTTCTGTGCACCTGACAAATAAAAGACTTGAACTTGAACATTCTAGCAGCCGCATTCTGGACAAGCTGCAGGCGTGATAAGGTAACCTTCTCTAATGCCTGCATTTATTTTCCAGGAAAAGAAGTACCGTCTCCAGAACCAGGTAGACAAGATGAAGGAGACAGTGAAAACGGTGGAGGAGAAGAGCAAACACTTTGTCCACAGTGTGGAGGAGAAGAGCCACGACCTCATCCACAAATGGGAGGAAAAATCAAGAGAATTCATAAGCAGCTTCCTAGAGCTGTTTGGCCCTGATGGCGCATGGGTAAGTTTACCTTTGCTGAATAAAAGTGAATATTTTGATAACTGAGCTGCCTAATTTTCTATTTCAGATGTACCGGAAAGTCAATTGGACTGTTATCACATGGGTGGAATAACTGAACGATTAGGGGAATGTGCATTGTTACCCAGGACAGTCAGAGAGTACACAGTGTGTACAGTCTGCTACAGTACATTTTGTAAATGAGTCTTTTGAGGATCACTAGTTTTGTGCCAACTCTACAGAATCTTATACATATATTTTTTAACTAAAAGCAACCAAAATGTCTCCTCTCAGCATGCCATCCAGGAGAGAAGTGGACGTGTGCTCCAAGCCCTGTCGCCTTACACTTCACCACGTGGCTCCCCCAGCAACAGCCCCACCAGGGGGCGCTCCCCATCTTCCCGACTGCAGTGGTTCTCACCCCCCTCTTCACCTACTTCCTCACCTTCCTCGTTCAGGAAGTCTAAGGCTTCTACCCTCCAGACTCCATCTCCCCCCCATAACCCTTCTCCCCCTTCTTACGCAGAGAAGTCTTCCTCATCCCAGAAGTCAAAGATAAAGTATTTTTCCGGCCAGACTACATCCTCAACCAAAGCTGCGTCAGATTCCCCCATAAATGTCCTGATAAGTATGACTGAGGGAGATGAGGAGGACCAATAAAAACATTAAAATACGTATTTTACATATTAGTTAACACTGTAAAATCACAGATTCTAACATTAGAATCCCATGGACAAACACACCAAAAACAGCACATATTTATATTATCTCACTGAATGGGTAGGTTACCCCAGAGAATTACTCACTTCATGTCAGCGGTTAGGGTAAGCCTAATGTAGAGGAGCTTTCATCTTAAAGACAATAAATTATTAGAGTTACAATAATGATTTGCTGATATACTTAATTCAAAATTTAAGTATGCAGTTGGCAGTCTGAATTTGGGGGTAACTTATTCACTGGTGGATTTATTCGGGGAGTTTTTCCTTGTCTCACTTGAGGGTTAAGGTGCAGTTCTATCGACGTATGTGAAGCCTTCTGTGACACAGCTTGTAAAAAATAAATTATAATAAATTCTGATTTTGATTTGATCTAATTCCCAGACTTTGCATCTTACATATGCTCACATCTGATAATTCCTTATCAAAGTGGAAATAGAAATATGACTGCTTATGCTGAATATGAACTGATATTGATATATATATTTTTAAGCAATACAATAGCGGCAGCAAACAAACGTGAGTTGGTGTTGCAGAAAATGGATTATCGAGTCAAAGCATGAGTATAATGAGTATAATTTGGAAATCAAAAGTTTCACTTATTCAATATTTGAGTGTGTGCATGCACATTTTGTATATTATTAACAAGAAACACAAATACATTATTAACCAGTAAGGTATAATTGCAATACAAGCAATTGGGATGTTGAGTTTCATTAAACATTATTTTGTGCTTGCATTTTTTCTAAGCAGAAACCTAACCTAAAACTTTCAATTGTCAGCCATCTCCACACTGCCAGTATTTAATTGTGTCCATTTGAAAGTAAAGACTTTGATACATACAAGTCTGAAAATGTGTGCTCACTAGACATTCAAATTTGACATGTATAGCCAATATGAAAATGGCTGAGGCCCGAAGAGCAGGTGAGAGAGGAGGAGAGGAGAGAGGAGAGGAGGAGGAGAGAGGGGAGGAAGAGAGGAGAGAGGAGAGGAGGAGGAGAGAGTAGAGGAGAAGAGGAGAGAGGAGAGGAGGAGGAGAGATAGGAGAGGAGGACAGTCACCCTGTCATCTTGACAATCCTTATGCTTGATAGATAACACTTTACTGATCAGTGACAGAGAAATTGTCTTGTTGAAGTAGCAGAGAGACAGACAAAAGATTATCAGTCAATGTTTGCACATGAAATGGTTGTGCACTGTTTAATCATAGGGCATAGACCTAACATAACATACAAACACATAATAACCCTGCTTGACAATCATTAGCACATAGGCCACAACATTTTAGGGGACCATTTCAGAACAATATGTTACATTTTATGATGTCATAAAAATACTACAGGAAATGTCACAGTACATGTTTGCCTGAAAGTGAGGTATCAGCACACAGCATGCTGTGTAGGGCTCAAGATACGCTGCAGACTCTTCTTAGAATTCAGGTCATTGTCAGTCTCATGGGGGTCAGTCGGCAGCGGGTCGTAGGTGCGGCGGTACAATATTCGAGTCACCAATGTCACAATAAACATTTCCATGATCATCAGCTGTTGACTTAACACTGTACATATAAAGGATAGAGTGGGTGAGAAGCACTGTATGTGCACACATTTGTAAACATTTGATATTTAAGGGAAGTTACTTACTGGATGCACGGGCTTGAGAAGCGAAAGGGGGAGCACAGGCAATTGTTCCGTCCAAAGCCAAGATGTTGATAATGGATGTCTGCAGCTGACTGAGCACTAGCACCAGCTACCAGGGCACAGTGGGCCAGGGAGACAAAAGTATGAGTTGTATCACAATCTACCGACAAGTCCACAAAGCAGCCGCATGAAGCACGGTTGCAGAAAAGTGTGAGGGAAAGGCTCACCTGGTACATCGCATACTTAGGGATGATCTTCAAGATGCGCAGTGTGTTGCACACGTTCATGAACATTATGGCAACAGGCCAGAGGGCAGTAATTGTGAGAACACCCACAAACGGGTTTATCCAGATAGCTGTGCTAGTGATCTCCAGCTGTGCAGAGATGTGGGAAATGTTTTAACCGAGTGTGGATTGTGGGCATCCAATGCACATCATGTAATATTACATTATCACAACCTGCAGCCAAATGCAGATAATGATTAAAGATTGAGAACATTAGACACTTACATCGGATTGATCGAAATTCCCATTGGTCCACAATATTACAGACAGGACTGAAAGGATTGTCTTTAGGATGGCGTACTGCAGAGATCCTAGTTTTAGCAAGAATAGCATTCTCCTATAATAGGGAAAGAAGTTTCATGACACAATACTGTCTTTAATATTTACCAAAAATAATGGTTATCCCCACAAAAAATACTAAAGGGTGAGGTTAGTGGGGTATCTGTCACACCCTGATCCATTTCACCTGTTGGTTTGTCTCCACCCCTCACCAGGGGCCTCATGTATAAACGTTGCGTATGCACTAAAAGCTTGTGTACGCTGGCTGTCAGTCGCAAATACTGACAGTTTTCCACTCCGCCGACTTTCTTTTGTCGCTAATAGCTGATGACGGGCCGCCAAACAGGACACATTTTCTCGCCTCCACCACTGTTGTCAGAACCTAGATCTCACTGTCTGTAAATTTGTTTATTTTTTGCGTGTTTATTAATTTTTTACCGTAGTTCTTTAAATAAACACTGCGGCGTTTGTTAAATAAAGTTAATTTTTGATGCAGCGTTTATTCGAGGGCGGCGTTTATTTGAAGAAATACTGTAATTCATACAAAGAAATGACCTCAGGAGCGCATTTATAGTCCATCTGCATATTCATTTATGGGAGGAGGCAATAAGGGGTCAGTGGCTTGTTCACATGCGGTCAATCTCACGTTGATTGTGATTTATAAAGGAAAGGTGCGCAGGACCTGGCGTACGACCGGTTTTATACATGTGAATATTTCTGTGCGTAGGTACTCTTAGAGTTTTGGCCGTATGCCATCTTCTGGTATGAAAGCTGCGCAATCCTTTATACATGAGGCCCCAAGTGTTCCATTTTGTCGTCTGTATTTAACCTCTGTTCTCTGTTCTGTCAGTTGCCAGATCATCTTGTGTTCCACAGTCATTTCCAGCATTCTGATCAGTTTTCTCGTCCTAGTCTGATCGCTGCCTGTTTTGTCTCCCGACCACGGACCTACCGGCCCCCAGTGTACCTCTGCCATTCGGCCCCGTTACAACCTCCGACCTCCCACCAACCAACGAGCCTACCTGCCCCAGTGTACCTCTGCCTTGCCACTCTGTTGCTGACCCTTGCTTGCCCTGGACTACAAGATCGCTTGAATAAACTGTTCTACGGCAAACTACCCCGCTTCCTGTACGCATTTGGGTCCACTATCCTGCCTTGTGTCAGTATCCATCGCTACCGTGTGACTGGGTTGAGGTTAGTGGGGTATCCATGGCTACCGTGTGACAGCCACGTGTGGCAGGCAGGGGCAGCAGCAGCAGCAGGGTCCCGTGCTGATCTTGAAGGTGTTCGTCTCACACCGTCTGAGGAAGGCCTCACTACCCCCGCACTCTTCAATCAGAAGTACCAGAAACTTATAAACCACCACAGCAAAGTAACTACAGAAGAAGACAGAGGAAGAGGAAGTGGGGCAGAGAGAACAGTAAAGGTAACTATGATATTCACAGTGGGGGGCCAGGCTTATAGGAAGACCTCTGAGCCAAAGAAACACATTTCCCAAACCAGTGATGATTAACAAAGGGACTAAGATGTTCTTGTGCTTTTTACAAGCTCAATGAAATAAAACAGGAACTGTCCATTAAACAGGCTTCAGAGTCCAAAAGGAGGCCTCATATGTATTCTGTCTTTTTTATCTCTATCTTCATCCCTTCCATTCTGCCATTTACATTAAGCCTGCTCACACGAGCACTGAACTCTGAGCAATCCCACATACTTTCTTAGTGTAATGATTAAGAGAGTTGTTAAATTGCGGTTATACAGTTGAAGGTTGTAGGACTGTTTTTTTAAACAGTTATCCTACTTTCAATTCAAGACCACTGAGATAAGGGCAATGACATGATGGGGTAAATGAGACCTGTGTGTGTGGGAGAGTTTACCAATTAGAGACCATATCTGTGAACATGACAGCTTTTGGGATCCACATTCCAAAACAAGACATAGTTGCTATGACCTGTGAGACGTTGAGCAGATATTACCTTCCATGTAATACATATAATGTGATGAAAACATGAACAATTAACAGAAAAATTGTATGGAATGTTTTACAAAAATATGCACCCAAATGTAATTATATTATCATTTAGCTCTCCGTTAAATTGAAGCGGTTATCTGATAAGATCAGGGCTAAGAGGAAGTGGTGTTGGCATGGTGATCACTTCCTACCGGCGCAGCACCATTGACCCAGATGACGGTTGTCTTTTTAGGATAGGGGATCTTTCTGTATATGAACACACACTCCTCCAGGTACAGGCCCAAGGATACAGTAGACATGAGGGTCAGCATGGAGTACAGGGCCAGCCCAAAAACATCCAGCTCTTTTTAGAACAGGAATGAAGGGAACCGATGGGAGGGGAGTATTGAGGGATGGGGTTGGAGAAAGCAGGAAAAAAGCAAGAGAGGTTAGCATTCTAGTAAGTATCAATATCTCTTCTGGTAAAAAAAAAAAGAAAATAAATATTAGTTTTTTCATCTTGAGGAGGTAAGGAACAATCACAACATCTTTAAGTTATACACAACAAATGTATGTTTTAAAAAAATCATGATTACTGTCATGTTTAGATAGATTCCCTGGCATACAAAACTAAATGATAAGAAACCGCATTTATAGTCATATCTCTAGACACAATTACCTCAAGGAAAAATGGGACCCAAACAGTGCTATTTAATAACAGTTTCTTCAGAAGATAGTTGTGCTAATGAATTGTATTCATTCAGATGAAAACTATGTCTAGATACATTTGTTTATTAAGGACTTCATAAGCAGTATCCACAGGAATAAAAACTACAAAGAAAGAGGATTGAAGTGTATCAAAGGATACATATAATAATTGATTACCAATATCAAGAAGTCCATCATATTTCACATAAAAAACTTTTAAACTCATATTTTTTTTTTTACTATTTGTGTCAGAGCCACAGCAGTGTATTAAAGTGTAACTATAGTAAAAATTATGGTAGACTGTTTTCTATCACACAAAGTATTTGTTTTGGGCAATTTACATGCACATTGACTGTTTAAACTTTATCAAGCAATCCATAGTGTCAGGCTCGTCTAAGCAGCTAATCCACACATACTGTATGTCACACTGAGTTATTGTCTACATATATTTATTGTCAGGGGTATAGTGAGATACCAGCAACTGTAAATTGATATATGTAACCAGTCACCCATTCAATAATTCAAACATTACACGTTTGTTTTGTCTGTAGTGAACTTAATTATTCAAGATCCATCCAAATAATTTATCTGTCCACTTGGAACATAGGTTTCAGGAGAAATTTGCTTGGCTAAACACACGATTCAAATCACAATCAAGCCTAATACCTCAAAGTTAGAGACGTTCTTTCTGGTTGCAAAGATCACCTGGGCATTATCCATTTAAGATTAAGGATAAACCAGATAGGATGAGTTCCATGATTTCAGAATCATAATGAACACGCATAATAAATATTGAAATGTTATCTCGGGCATGATAAGGTAGATTTCGGTCACTTACGCTTTATGACATCAAAAGCGAGTGGGGGTTCCTTTAAACAAGATGGATGTATGGTGGTGTTCATCACTTCTTGAAGGTCCATAGCTGATTACAATTCTACAGCAGAGTTACAAGATTGAACAAAAATCTCTTCTTGTAAAGTGATGCCACAAGACTAAACTAAGACTAGGTGCAAATTAGCAAACAGCCACTGTTGGTGTACTTTCCCCCACAATCAACCGCTTACGAATGAGGGCAAGATCAGAGATTTGCCAGTGTGAGCACCATCTCTTATCTATTCTGGGTCCACCTCCGCACACACTAGAGAATAGTTTCCTTGTAGTCAGGAATGTCTTAAATTATGCAACACAAATCAGAGAATAGCTATTGCCATATTCCTTCGACAATGTTTATTTTAATAAGATATAAAACCCTCGTGTTTAGAGTTAACATTCAACTGAACCCCAACTTATTTCTAAGATGTTGCTGCTGAGAATAAATAGTGACGGGAAGTTAACTATATTACTGACAACATGAAGGCTTGGTTAAGGCTCATTTGCTCATCTGCTTTGTATGGTAATGTAATCTCATACAGTACCTATTCTCCATTTCTCACACACATTTAACATACAGGAAAGATAATGTGGACCCATGTAAAGCTGGGTTTTTTAAGTTCTCACTCTTCATACTGAGAAAATAACATTACAGAACAAAATTAATCTATCCAAACTCTCATCCTATATGGCCCTCAAATTGTTGATTTGCCAAGGACCCTGTCCTTCGTATCTTGACAAAATGTTTGCAACAAAAACATTCATGTAAACTGGTTGTGATGGCCCAATCATAGCTTTCCATCCACACATTACCATTGCCTAGGTGGATGACAGAGAGGTCATTCCCCCAAATCTAGGGTAGGAAACACACTGCCTGTGACACACAAACAGACACACACCCTTCCAGGGTTATCGCCATTCTTCTCATGGATCAGTCCTTGAGATAAGTCATTTCAGTGCCAACACTGTGTTTATTACGATCTAAAACTTTCAATACGGGCAGAAGTCATCTTGAGCAAATACTGGCTTACCTTCAAGAGGTGACAGGAGTAAAGATCTCTCCTTACTCTTGTCTTTACTGTGAACATGTCATTACTAAAAGCCAGATATATGTGCACACTATGGAGAATGGTTCTAGCATATTTACTTTTATCACAACATTTGTCAATAATAGTTGTAACCATTTTTATAACTGTTATAAACAAATTCAGGCCCTTCTGCATCAGATCACTGACGATAGGTCAACCAATCATGGTATTACGTATCTTGGGTGTAACATTACACATTTGTTAACTATTTTACATAATACAGCCCTCAAATGGATCATGATTTTTTTTTATTGTTAATTGTCCACATGAATAAATGTAAACATTACATTACAGTTAAACTTTTTTCCAACCTTTGTCAAATGCAGAGTGCAAAACTAAATAATTACAAAATCTTAAACAACCAGAAAAAACTGGCTTTGTAATATTATTACAAACATTTTTGGATAATACTGAGCATGCAAAATTGTTTCATAAAACATCTTAACATATTAATACAATAAGATAAACAGTAAATTGGTCAATGATTTCCCTTCTCAACAGATTTAGCTTATGTGCTTTCTGTACCATTTATATGGCATAGAAGTCAAACTTTCATAGGTTAGAACATTAGAAAACTGATAGCAGCTGTTTGAGGGATTCTGGTTATTCCAAACGATTCCAATCACATTTCAAACAGCTCTTTTGAAAAATGCATGGATCATAACAGTAATTTTAGTCACACAGAATAGTTTCTGTCAACTTTATAATTCATACAAGGTTGATGACTCAATTCTGAAGTTGTGGTGTTGACCCCCTTTAGTTAGGTGTCTGTGTAGTATCCAGCTTACTGTACATTTTGTAAACTTGCTGGACACTACATGGAGAAATCATGTCACCTATTAAATGAATCAATCGATAAATAAACATATTTCAACATCATTCCTAGTTTGAACAATTAAAATAGTATCCTTTAAACAACTATTTACAAAATATTTGTTCAGTATTTTTAGATATTTAAACATTAATTAATGAATTAACAGTCTCAAAAAGAATGCTTTGGAATATGCTTTTGAACATATATTATCATACATCCTACATTAAATGACAAAAACCACACACTGCTTAACAGTGCAATGAGAATGTTGATGTCAAACTCATCCCCACTGGATGAACGAAAGGATTTTCATTGAAACAGTAAACTAACTCACTTTCCCACAGTTCACAAAGCACGAGTGTTTGGTGTGTTGTGACTAAGGCACACAGACAAAGGCCCACATTTTGATTATGCAAATATCAACCCATTGGGCAATTTATATTTGTCATCCTATCCCAGCAGTCAGCCACACAGCCTAGCCTTAGTAACCCTAACCCTACTGTATGGAGAGCAAGTCAGTGGAATGTCGATAAAACAGGAGTATCAGAAGCGCCGTGGCATTTCTAATTTACTTCTGTAAATGGACATTTGTAAATCTCCCAACATAATGTACTTACTACTTATATAATTACTACTGTTTGTGTTTTCTTTTATAAACGCATCATTAGGCAGGATACTATAAATCCCCAAATTGATTCCTTTGAAGTTCATTTTTTTCCATCCATAACATTTACAATACATGACTATCTTAGACCATTGATGGACCATGAATACATAAATTAAGACTAAAATAAATAAATGGACCATCAATGTTCAAAGTTTTATGCGACTTTGACCCTACTGACAATGTTATTTATTATGTTATAAATGACTACCTTTATGGTCATTACATTTGTAATTTTAAACCATTATTAAATACCTATTCAGTAACCTGATTTATAGTTAACAGGATTTTCCTCAGATGTATTAAACAGCAGCTGCTGTTTGTTGAAAGATCTACTTTGCCTTATGTTAGATAGTATTTCCATTCCCAATATTAACAGACAAATAATTTGTGTCTCCTACATGCAAGTTCCAAACTAGATAAACAACATCAATGTTACCGGCAAATGTGAGGAATACCTTATATCATTGGCACTTAAGAAGTTATCAGATGGGTTCAAATTGAGAATCTCATTGGGAAAGACACAGGAGAAATTTCCAAAATGTGTTTGTCAAGGGACATTTTCTAGATGCGGACTGCGTTTGCATAATCAACAGAGCCGTCAGAAAGCGCCGTTATTGAGCCTCTACTTTTGAGGATGTTGAGTGTCTTTTTCTATGTAATGGAAACCAATGTGTTGTGTCCGTGCAAGTCCCTTTGGTAGTCATGATATTAGGAATGCTGTATGGAGGTGTTACTTTCCTGGACAGGGTTAGTGGTTAGATGATATGGAGACAATGTCCATGTGGGAGCTACTGCTGGATCGGTTGTCATGGACACAGATGCTGCTGGCTTTAAGGCATCACAGTTGGCTCTTGAAGCCTGCTTAGGATGTAGAAGTGACAGCTGCCTAAAATAATCAACCATCAGTTCAACTGCAATCAACTAGACAAAAACACAGAAATGTGAGATCTTACAGATGTTATTTTTCTTTGTTGTCTTTCACTTGCAGATACACACCAGTTTACGACTCCCTCTCCATGGTGACAGACACTGTTTGAGCTGTGTCTGAAACACGGGTGAAACGTCATGGGTTAGGGCTAGAGGACTGACTGATTTGAATTTATATGATCATTCCTTGCTAGAAGATCAGAACTTTCCAACTCCTTGACAACGACATGGTTACATATAACATTAGGCCAACATACCAGCCTCCTCTTCTCTGCTTTCCTCGCTGTGGTGTATGCTGTTGCAGAATGTTACAGTTTATTATATACACACACATCACATTATATTGGCATTAACAGTTTCGTTAACCAGGGAAACATAACCAGGAAGACCTCCAGCCTAGTATGTATAGTAGTATAGTATGTTCTCCCATTATATTAATTTTACTGCATGTGTGTAGGGTGTACAATACGGCAAGCACGGTGCAGTGCGTGTTTGTCACATTTGAATAAAAGACAGTTACATAGTAATTAAGTCATAAATATATCACATATATCACTGTGATGGGAGCATGCCTTACCTTTTGCCATTGGACTGTAGGATGGCATTGGCCTGCTCTGGGTCTATGTGCACCAGACGAGTAATGAAGGATTGTCCATCTCCCAGACTGATAAACATAGATACAGAGGAGAGGGGGTCATGGTGGTCATTATACCATTAGTGACTTGTTTTAGCTACAGTGGTTTTGTAATTTACCTGGAGTAGATTGGAAACAACCAGAATTTATTTTGGTCTCCAAACACCTCTGCAACATTCCGACTACAGCTCAGAGAAAATCCGTTTTTATCCTGTCCATTCCTGAAGACTGGAGCCCTGAAAGCCTCTTGCAAGATGCCAGAATACAATACACCATTATATCCAGTGCAGTCAAAGTCATCACACTTTCAGTTTAGTCATACAGCAATACTGTTGATTGTCATACTGTAATGTAACCCCTTTTTAAACTTTTTGAAGGATCACATGTATTATCAGTAGATAATGTAGCCTGTGCTGCTAAACAGTTGATTGGCAGATGCATGCTGTGCAGATACCTATAGTGGTCCTGTTCTTCCCCACTAGCCAAAGATGGTAGCAAAAAAGTGACAGGATGCTGATGAAGAACATGGCCGCCACAAAAAACAGAAACAAGACGTGGAATTTGGCGTGAGTGTCAGGCAGCTGATTCTACATAAGAGAGAAGACAGAAGAAAAGGGTTACTGACCGGACAACATGTCAGATCACCACTGACTGGACAACATGTCAGATCACCACTGACCGGACAACAAGTCAGATCACCACTGACTGGACAACAAGTCAGATCACCACTGACCGGACAACATGTCAGATCATCTGCCAGTTGCTTGGCAGTGCTCGCCCTCCGTCTAGACTAGTGGTAGTTCAATAAATCAGATACCACATAGTAGGTAAGCACCAAGATGAGTACAATACAGGTACATATTTGTACCCTTGTGTAAATCTAATTTCTTTTTATCTTTTCTCTACAGGGTTAAACCCTAAAGGCCCAGTCACACCATAACATTCTGGTAAACGTTTCTGAAAGTTCTAATCGTTCAATTTAGAGCGTTCTAGGGCGAGGTGGACACATCTGGCGTATGACTAACGTGTGACTAAAATATGGAGTAGCGTGGGACTGACGCATGAGGAGCGTGTAACAGCGACCAAGTAAGACACCCCTGAAAACTATTAGCGTGTGATGACGTGTCACTGGGTAGCGACGACGTGTGACGAAAGCAAATGATGAAAACGAAGCAAACGATGAATAACAACCAAGTAAAGTTAGGGTAACGACTGATTAACGATAGCCAAACGTGTGCAACGTTAGTCAAACGTTCCACAAACGTTCTTCAGCGTATCCAGTGTTTAAAATTTCGCGTTTAAAAAACGCTGATCTCCATAAGAACTTTTGTGCATGTTCAAAACTTGGACCAGCATTCTCTGCCGATCATCGACGCTCTTCTGGCGCTATACCAGCGACCATGGACTATTAGCAACGTTTCCTCTAACGTCATAGAACGTCGACCAGAACGTTATGGTGCATAACGTTAACCCATTTATCATTAGTGAGATCATTTATACTGAGCAGGAAAGTCAATAAACACTCAAAAACACAGACAATTACATGCTTGCCAAACTCACAAACTACTGGGGATGGTGACAGGGGAAACTGTCATAAGAAGAGGAGAATCCAGGCCAGGGGTCAAATGCATAATGGTGCATACACATGAAATGACGTCTGAAAAATCTGTTCACAGACTAAACAGTCTAACCCTAACCCAGTCTTCACATTTACTGTTGCCATAATGTATTTCCATTGGAGCTGCTTGGTCTTGTTTGGGACCTCAAGAACACACTTCTCAGACTGTAGTTAAGTCATTAAAACTATTTAATCCCCCCAAAAAGTATGAGGTTGTTGAGAAATTTGTTTGGAAATTAGACTAATTATGGACATTTCTACGCCCATGTGAGGTCAAACATGAGAGTTAACCAGGTGTGACTTGTTTGCATGCACAAAATTGCGAAGGTGAAATTGGGATGTATGATGACAAATGTGGAGAACTGTTTGCATACGCTGAGTTTATAAATCTCAGAAAACTGGAAATTTACACTTGTAAGTTTTTCTCCTTTTATGAATTTATTCACACATTTGACCCCAGGTCAGGACACCATGAATAGTTTGTGCTAACATTAAGCTTTGCCAAACAATTCAATATGGTTCATGTTCATGACAATACAAGTTTTAAAGTATGTGAGCTCTTAGTGCCATATAAATAAAAACAGTTCTGTTCAGACAGTTCTGTTCCATAAAAAATGTATTCTTCATGAGTCATAAACATTGTCACACAGGCCATTCGAGAAGTTATGATGAACTCTACTCCAAAAGGGTCATAAGACCCAAGACAAGACTGTAAAACGTGCCCATGAAGTAAAGTCATAGATTTTACCTCTGGACAATGCACAGCAAACCTCCTTCTGCACCGCTTAGGATGTTAGAGACAGACAGACTGTTAGAGGAAAAATTATGGGAGAGAGCCAGCCAGAGGAAAAGATAGGTAGACAGGAAGTTCAGAGTCTATCATTTTAAAGTGATGTTATTTGGGAGCAAAGTATATTTAAGGCTTGAGTATCTTCCACTTAAGGTACAAGAGTATGGATGCTACTTACTGTCCAGAATCGGATGAAATACTGTAGGACTGTGGCAGCAATGAAGACACAATACAGCATGGAGTAGAACAGAAACAAGACAAAGAACTTGTAGTTGGAGAAGCCAACACAGTTGTTCACCCTGACATAGAAAAGAAGGAGACAAGGGGAACCATTCACCAGTCACCGTGTAAAAGAACATCAGATTCTGTATCCAATAAGTAAAACAAAATACCATGGACAGTGGTGATCCATCTTCAGCACACACCTAGAGAGAGAGGGACATAGTACAGGAGTTTTATTGTTGAAAACAGCAAAGAGACTGAAATACTGAGCACTATAGCCACTCACATGTCACAGGTGGAGCAGTGGTGGCAGCGGTCTGGCTTGATCACCTGGCATTGGTCACAATACCGAACAGCTGTGGAGAGAATGGCATCTATCAGCAATCAATCAGCTCAAAAAGTTCTGACAGCTGCTCAAACTGCACATGCTCAGCAGCCTGACAGCTTCACAGCCACTTGTGACACGACGGAGATTTAAGCAATCAGCTTTTGAACGAAGTGCAGACCAGTCCCACAATATGATTTTCCCTCCATATTCTTTCCTCTAAACAATACAAAACTATTAAAATACCAACATCATGTCACTTTTTGTCAACAGGATATGCTATAAATGCTGTGCATCTCTCAAATGTCATAGTTTTGCTATACTATAACTGCAAAACGCAGTCTAGGCAGGGGCTTTGGTGTGACTTTGTGTAACTACATGAATTCAACTATAAAAAAATGCATTTTCAGAATGAAATATTTGATCATGCATAAACCTAACAGACACTACTGTTGGTTTAGATTTTCCTAAACAACACAATTTGACCAGACCCGACCATCAAACTGAATTACCCCTCCTAGTTTAATACGCGTGTCCAGTCATACTGAGGACACTCCTTCTTACCTCCTGTGCCCGTGCGTGTGTACAGAGGCAGCTCTCTGGCCACTTTCTTCAGGATCTCTTGCTGCTCCTCTGGCCTCTCCTCCTTCTCGTATTGCTCTTTCTCCACTTTGGGAAGGCAGAACTACCGGGCAGTGAGATGACACAGTGAAATGCTGGCGTTGGTGAATGAGGCTAGGGGTTAGCTTCCTATTTTACCAGTAGGCTGTCTAAAATGTGTATGTCGTGCACATACACACTGGGACCGTATAAATGTGTATTTTGCCCTTGGTATTATGTAACCCTAACCCTGTGTTAGGGAAGAAACACTTCACTTCGTGCCCCCCCCCCCACCCTAACCCCCTCCCCCCACACACACAACCTACCACTTTGGAGGGGTTGGCAGGCTTTGTGCAAATAGTCTTCCAGTACGACCAGATGAACATGACGAAGAGGAGGTGAAAGACCACCAGGTAACTGACTTGAGACAGAAAAAGCGTACACAATCACAAAGGTTACAGTTACATTTCAAACTCAATAGAAATATTGTCCTATATATTCCCATTCATTCCAATCCACAGTAGAGGGGACATCATTATAATGAAAAAAAATACAAAACACATAGTGAGAGGTCAACTTACTTCGTTCTGGATCATTTGGGATTGTGACTATAAGAGAAACAAGATAGTGTAGAAGGAAGTTAAGTGATGAGACCAGGCACCCAACCCACTTCCAACCACCACCCTCCAGCAGCCTGGCACAGCCAGCACCAGTCAGAGGGGCTTTGTTTGCCAGGCTGAATAGGAATGCCCTTGACTGATCACTGACTGAACAGACTGATGTCAACTACAGTTTAATATTCATTCTATGTAATATATAGTAAGGGGAAGAGATACAATACCAAACCAATATCTGGAAATTCTAGACAACATATTGAATATAAATAAATACAAAATCCTGACAACAATTAAGTTTCAGTTTACAGTTAAGAATTTGCTTTTCATTTTCCACGTAGCATGAAACAAATAAAAAGGCACCTCGTTGCTCAAATGAGTCAACAAACTCTTACTGGCTTCGGTTCATTTTCGACCTGTAGCTCTGACAGTAGTATTTAGTGCGAGCTAACGAGTAATTCGCCATTCGGAGCTACGTTGCCAAGCAACTTTAATTGACAGCACATCTATAACAGAAAACAAAACATTTGTACTTACAGATGCAGAGTTCAACTACGTATGCATAGTAAGACCAACCGACGACTAAATTTATAAAAACTACCGGTATCCAACCTAGAGCGCGTTGGCAGCATCTTAGTACATGAGAGGGCGCCATCTTTCTCTAATCCGGCTGTGAAAAATGGACATGTGACGTGAACTCTTCACCACTGAACAAAGAGCTCTGCGGATCATGGAGCGTCAAGTAGGCTACTCAAAATGACAAAATGATTGAAAATATGCCAATAGCCTATATGTTGCATAGCATTTATCCTTATACTGAGCCCAATCCGTATGTCACCTTTCTAATAAAAGAGACGAAAGGGTTGGGGCCTTACATGAACCCACATAAGATAGTTAATGTAAGTTAAACATCTATTTTAGTGCAACCAAAATTAAAGTGCATCACCACCATAGTTTTGTTTGTTTTGTTAATAGTGTTTATTGATTGGTTGGGGTGTTTGAAATGGCGACGCGGACGCGGTGATGTTCGCTTTCCACTGACTGCTGAAATGAGCTCGCTTGTGGCCGTTTCGTGGTGTAAAAAAATGTATACATGTTTATTCGCCATGAAAGTTTGCACAGACAAGGAATTTACTTGGCATGAGAGCCTACCTAGGAATCAATCTCGTTCTTAATCTTAATCTAGAAACACCATGGTGGCGTGACACGACAGATGAAAGACAGAAACCTTTATTGGTCACACTGCATTAATAAAGATTTTCTAATTTGTCCTTCTGCCACGCAGTTATGCTGTTTCTCCAGCAGAGGTCAGAAGTAGACCATCACTAACAATTTTCCATTCAATTCAATATTTATTTGTCATTGTCATAGAAAAACAACGAAATTATGTTTAAAGCATTCAAACACTGCATAGTTTTGATACAGAAAGTGCAATACAAAATTGCAACATCCCTCCAACACTGGGTGAAGTTTTGGGAATGCCCTTTCATTTTACCTACATTTTGATTAAGGCATAATAGAATAAAGAATAAAATGTCAATTATTGTTTTCTGAATTTATAATAACTGTTAGTGATTACACTGCACTGTACCTCTCACACCATAAAGCATTTGCAAAAAGGGTAATGTAATTTTATGTACAAAACAACATTTGTATAAGAGTGCCTTGGATTCATATTGTGCTGACCCTGTCCTGTAGTTGTCTAGGTGGAATCTACACATTAAAGTACAGTATAATCTGGCATCTCATTACTGTGTGAATCCTGAACGCTGTCTGGATTTGTTCTATTTACCTTAATTTCCCCCCAATCCTCAGATTAAATTAGCTATTGAATACAGAGAATCAAAGTGGAAAATGGGGCGGATGGAAGACAAAATGAGAAGTGGGGAATTGAGGAAAGGTTAGTGAGTGGAAGGGTTGTTAGCAGATGTAAATAAACAAAGTCAATAATTCCAGGAGTGATTAAATAGCCATTCACATGTGTGATCATTAAATGGATACATATATTCACAAATATATTATAAAAGTAATAGATTTAGAGACGCGTATAAAGAAACAGTATAAAAGTCAAACATGGATGCAAGATGGAGACAGAATGGGAAAGGAGACATCAGTTAGAGAGAGAGAGAGACAGAGAGAGAAAGAGAGACGCGTGCTGTGGGCCGGGATGATGAGCCCCTGGCTATGCTCCATCGGTGACGAAAGCAGCTCAGTCCATCAGTTGCCATGGAGACCAGCAAGAGCAGCCTGAGAAAGGAGGCAGAGGGGAGGGGCATGCTTGGGAGAAATAGAGGAGAAAGAGCCAGAGGGAAGCTGTAGACAGAGCACATACAGAAAAGAAACCAGAGACAGACTGCAAGGAAGGGCTGAGAAACAAACTGGCAGAACTGAGGAAAATACCAACGCCTCTTCTGCAGAGACAAGAAAACAAAGGTGGCAGCATCCAGATAACTGCTCAGTCATCTGGCTGGGAGAAGGAATTAGAGCACAAAATCGGAGATACAGAGAGAGTGAACGAGGGAGGGAAATAGAGATACAAAATGGATCAACATTCAGAGAGCGGTGAGTCCCCACCGTGTGACCCTCAGCCTGCCGGGAAAACAAGAAAGGGCTTCAAGCTTTTTGGAAAGCGCAAGCCAGGCTCTGGGGTGAGCAGCATGTTCTCCATGCGCAGCAAAGGCGATGGGAACAACCCAAACAAGTCCTCCATTGCAAGGACCAATACTCAGGATGGATTAGGAGAGACTGTGGCGCAGGAGTTTGAACAAGAGCAAGAGAAGAGGCAGGAGCAGGATCCAGAGGTTGGTCAAAGAGACGAGGCGGAGATAGCAGGAGAGGTAGATGAAATTGCAGGTTATGATGTCACTTCCTATAGTGTACCACCCCGTCCCTCCATCTCCTCCGTCACCTCCGCCAAGTCTCTGGGCTTTTTGTCGCTACTACGTGGCGGGCGGCGTGGAGGGAGAGACCGCCATGCCCACACTGTGTCTCAGCCGTCCATGAAACAGCGCAGGGGTCTCAAAGGTCTCTTTGGCAGTGTCCCCTGGCACCAGAGGGAGAAGCCCAAGGAGCAAACCCCTCCAAGCCCCCTACTCATGACGTCACGTACCAACAGTGTGGAGATTATTAAAGAGGATCTTACCTTAACTCCCAAAACCCCCCCTCGCACTATGACCAGCCCTGAGCACGAGCAGGACCCAGACACTGCAGCCTCGGCCACCACTCCTGAGAGATCAGATGCAGGGGGGGCAGTGGCTTCAGAAAACACGTGTGGATGTAATCTGGACGTTCTAGAGGCGCACCCCCCACCTGTCCCCACCACTGAGCCTCCCCTTGACCCTGCTGTGGACCGCCTCAGCTCGCTGATGGCCGACATCTCTTTGCTCATCAGCTTTGATTCGTTCACGGGCTGTGGAGACATCATTGCTGATGTGGAGGCAGAGTGGGGGAAGGCAAGCAGCGCTGCAGGGGGGGGTGGAACTAGGGCAGCGGCAGGGGCCAAACCTTCTTCCACACCAACTACTTTTGATGCTGCTCCAGAATCTACAACGCTCACCCCTATAACCAAATCATTCATGTCATCTGTCCCCTCTACAAAACTGACTCCTCACTCCATCTCTCCTACAACAAAATTAGTCATTTCTACTTCCACTTTTAATCAACCTAGCCCCATTCTTAGCACTAATATCAAACCCAACCTTACTTCTACCCCTAACTTTACCCCAAACTCCACCCCAACTCCACACCCTGTGTCCACCTCTTCCTCCATCACTTCATCTTTTACCTGTACTGCTTCAGTTAAACCATCTCCTGTGGCTGCTCCACCTATCTCTGCTGTATCTAAACCCTCTCTTGTAGCTCCACCCACCTCTGCTGTATCTAAACCCTCTCCTTTAGCTCCACCCATCTCTGCTGAATCTAAACCCTCTCCTTTAGCTCCACCCATCTCTGCTGAATCTAAACCCTCTCCTTTAGCTCCACCCATGTCTGCTGTATCTAAACCCTCTCCTGTAGCTCCACCCATCTCTGCTACAGTTAAACCATCTACCGAAGCTCCACCCATCTCTGTTGTATCTACACCATCTCCTGTAGCTCCACCCATCTCTGCTGTATCTAAACCATCTCCTGTAGCTCCACCCATCTCTGCTGTATCTAAACCATCTCCTGTAGCTCCACCCATCTCTGTTGTATCTAAACCCTCTCCTGTAGATGCTCCACCCATCTCTCCTGAATCTAAACCTTCTCCTGTAGCTCCACCCATCTCTGCTGTATCTAAACCCTCTCCTGTAGCTCCACCCATCTCTGCTGTATCTAAACCCTCTCATGTAGCTCCACCCATGTCTGCTGTATCTAGACCCTCTCCTGTAGCTCCACCCATGTCTGCTGCATTTAAACCCTCTCCTGTAGCTCCACCCATCTTTGCTGTATCTAAACCATCTCCTGTAGCTCCACCCATGTCTGCTGTATCTAAACCATCTCCTGAAACTTCTGCACTACCCGCCCTTGCTAAACCAACACCTGTCTCTCAGAGCAATTCACCTGCTGCATTTGCCTCTTATACCATATCCTCCAAACTAGGTTCCACAGAAGCCATTAGCTTCAAAACATTTTCACATCCCACTCCTTTTCAAAGTTCATTAGGGCCTACATACCCCCACAACCTGACCCCAATCCCAGGTCTGCCTGCATCTCCAGACCCAGTCCTTGGCCAAACCCCTAATCTTGCTGCAGCACGGAGTCCCTTAACAACAATTGTGTCTCTACCAAAGGCCCCTTCTTCACACTCAGATTCTCCAGTTTCTCCTCCAAAAGCATCCTTAACCACAGATTTCTCTTCACCCCAGACTCCATCTTCCCCCACAACTACTCAAGCCATGGTCTCAGCATCCAATCCACCTCTTGACCCTACGCCTGCCTCAGTTTCATTCATCATGACCTCTCCTGCCTCTGCACACTCTCTCTTGACTGCTCCCACACCTGCTGCAGTTGTTACGAACCCCTTAACCTCTTCCCAGGCAAAAATAGGTAGAGAGAATGAAGCCTCTCGGAATGGAGGCAAGAGCACAGCCACTCCAAACGGCATGGACGTCGGGACCAAATCATCCAAGCAAGAGGATCAACACGGAGCTTCCCAGGACGAATGTCTTGATGTCCCCCAGTCAGAAAAAAAGAGCCCCCCAAAGAAGACTGCAGGGCTCAGTAAGATTCCTGTGGTTGGAGGGGGTCGGCCAGCAAAGTTGCCTGTCAGGAAGGCCATGCCCAGTGACGACGAAGGGTGTTGGGATGTGCCCACTCAAGGGCATGAGGAGGAGAGTCCCCACATCAGCCAGCAACACATGGAGAGCAGAGACGGTATGATTGACCCCTCCACTAATGTGGAGGTTAACTTACCCACAGTCTGGAAATCCAGTCCAGAGGAGAATCCATTTCAGCTGCCCAAAATTGCAACAAGTTTATCACGGGACTCTAAGATCCCAGTAAAGCAAGGAGTCTCAATACATGCCCCTCCCTCTCAGATTCCTGTCGCCAAGGAGCCCCACCGCACCAAGATACCCGTATCAAAGGTACCGGTCCGCCGGAGTTGCAACAAAACCACAGCTGCTTCTCCAAAACCCATCACAGAACAGCTGAGGAAATAAAGACAGCAGACAGGATCAATTCATATTCAATACCCAAGTTGTGGATTTGACTCTTAAATTACTATATTGATACTCTTCCATCGCTCTTACTGTAGTGGACTTGCTCTCAACCACCCAATGGTTCTCTCCCACAATTCTGCCTTTCCTTGGTTTTCAACAACAGCAGAATTTTACCAGTAGCAGGGAGGCAGTATCATCACGGTATTATATAGCAATTACTGGGCAGGGTTAGGGTTACCAGCCATCCCTTTGGGATGATCTGAACCCAGGACAACTCATTTAATAGAAGAGAGTCCAAAGGTGCTCTTTCATTTCTAAACCATATCTGAATTTAACAAAAAAGTCAACCTTTTCTACAACCATTTTTAACTTTTGTTACTCCCTCTTGTTATTAATACTTAAAAAAGAAACCTGTATTTCTTTACAGCAATTCTCTTGTATAACTGTTTTGTCTTTTCTGTCCCTTAGTCATCTCAGTAGAGGGTCGGCAGTGCCTCAGCATTACATCTCCAATCATATCTCTGGATGTACAGGATGTGGAAAGATGTGCCAATATGAGCCAGAGGATATCTCCTCCATAACTCTATTTTTATTTATTTTTGGACAGGGCACTAAATCATATGGCCTTTGTTTGCCTGCTCATGAGGAACACTGTCTGACTGCGGCTCTTACGGATAGATTTTACAGTGGGTGAACCTGTGTTATAAAGTATGTTAGTTAGCCAGACTGTGAGGATGCTGAATTCCTTAGCTCCCATTGGTTTTATCTCTTTCCTGATCTGATGTAGTCATGATCCCACAAGGATAATATTTGTGTGTATAGTCAACATCTATGTTGTTCTGCCTACTATTTAATCAATAAAATGACAAAAGTACTTATTACCCTAAATGTATTTATTTTATGTTAGTGTGCTGATATATGCTATTGTCAGCAACGTGAGAAAACATTAGAATGTTTGTGCAAATATGGTGTGAGATCACAAAGATGACTTTGGGATTCAGATTTACACACACGCCATCTCCTTTCTTTACAGTGTTCTACAAAGGGAGGGATGAAATACAAGCTGTATAACTTGACTTAAGGTGTAAAGCGGCAAATTGCCTGAAATCTAAAAAGTTGTGAACAATATGGTTTATTCTGTAATACCAATGTAATAGTAAAATCAATTTAGAAATACGCTGATATTATTTTATGATAAAATGAATGGATTAATAGTCCTGAAACCCTGATTCTCTCCCCCTCCCTCCCTCCCTCCTATCTGCACGTCCATTCCTTCTCTGCACACTTCAAACCCTCCCCAACAACTGCTGGTGGTAAAGGATGAAGCATCACGGGGATGAAAGAGGGAGAAGAGAGAAGTCATAACGAGGGTGCAACAAAGGATGGATATTTATAGATAAAGAGCAACACAGGCTATACAAACAGATGTCTATTCACCAAGTGAAACCCAGAGGCCCTGAGCAGAGAGAAGAAAGCAGTCTCGCTCTCCCTGGAAAAACACAAGATCTTCACTGCATCAGATTGAGTCAGATGTCAGGATGCACACTGGGAACACATCTCTCCTTTATGGCCAAAAGGACAATTTAGTTCTGCACAAACAGACTAGGAGTGCACTGTCAGTAACACCAGTGGCTTGAGATAGAAACGTGTTAAATAAGAATAAATATAGTTTGATGGTAAATATAACTTCTAGTAAAGGCTACAGGTCAGCTAAGCACAAAGTAGGGCATGGGTGAATGGTGTAAACTCATTATGCCTATAACATAAGAATGAATAAACTCATTATGCCTATAACATAAGAATGAATAAACTCATTATGCCTATAACATAAGAATGAATAAACTCATATCTACAACATAAGAATGAATAAACACAATATATCACAACATAATGATGAATACATAGCACATAAGTCCAAGGTACAAAGAGAGGAAAGAAACATACTGAGAAAAACTTCTGTTCACGACAGTGAGACAGAAAGGGCAAAAATGGAGTCAGTCATGAACTGCATTATTCTCCATATTAAAGGGCCCTGTGATTATTCCATATTATTTACACAGGAAGTAGATTACACAAACCCTTTATGTTAACAAAATTGTTTAGCAGGAATTGTGCTGTTACATTGACAAGATTGTTAAGGATGATCTGTTGGAGTGGGCAACACATCAACCCTACAGGGGGCACAGCACTGTGATTAACTATGCAAAACAGAATTATAAGAAAAAATACAATTTTGCACTTTAAAGCTAGGCCATGTCAGTGTCCTATATATTTGTGTTTTTTGTGTTGACAATAATTCTTCCCTAAAAGAGGAATAACATGCTCCTTTAAACATAATTTAGCATGCTTCAGTTCCAGTGTCGCCATGCCAACACTACTACTGGACAGTAGGTCAACCAATGAGAGGCTGGGAATGTGGAGAACCTCTCAGAGTGCCCTCTCTCACACACACATACACACAATTTACACACATGATCTACACCCACACTCACTTATCCATTCAGTAAATCATGTAGAAAGGTTAAGCATTTCAGATATTTTTGTTAATTAGCGTAAACCATATGGATATTCTGAGCAACAAAGTAAGCGTAAATCAGATAATTCACTTAAGAGTAGCTAGCAAAGTGAAGTGTAGAACTATAGAGCAGAGGGACAGCTGTAGTACTGTTGAGCAGAATGCATAATAGCCCACGCAAGTCAGAATATCCCCACAAACAGTATATGATATCTTCTTCATAAACTATTACCTGCCGACTTCACAAAAAAACTGCCATAACAGTCAAATATTTGTAATTCTATATTTTTTGTACAATACAATCATTACAGAAATTTAAGAGTGAATTAAAAGGCGTGGATCAATCAAATATTGGTTGTTTATTATAAATTGTTTACTCCTGTAATATTTATAAACATGCATGAATAACCCCCCCAAAATATATACAAAATGTATATTCTTAATTTGTAGATTATTAGGTTTAACATTTAAATTGCATAAATATGTAAAAAACATTAGGGTAAAACATTGAAACTGATCCACATACAGTAGATCAGACAAGATTTATAGTATGCTGTATGCCTATGGTAAGCCCTGGAGACACCATCTGTTTCCTCCACTAGAGGCCAGTCCACAACAGAGAAACATTCACTTTGAGCTGCATCACCTCCACTGCACAGCCCACAGATCCCTATGAGCTGCATCACCTCCACCGCACAGCCCACAGATCACTATGAGCTGCATCACCTCCACCGCACAGCCCACATCACTATGAGCTGCATCACCTCCACTGCACAGCCCACAGATCCCTATGAGCTGCATCACCTCCACCGCACAGCCCACAGATCACTATGAGCTGCATCACCTCCACCGCACAGCCCACAGATCACTATGAGCTGCATCACCTCCACCGCACAGCCCACAGATCACTATGAGCTGCATCACCTCCACCGCACAGCCCACAGATCACTATGAGCTGCATCACCTCCACTGCACAGCCCACATCACTATGAGCTGCATCACCTCCACTGCACAGCCCACAGATCCCTATGAGCTGCATCACCTCCACCGCACAGCCCACAGATCACTATGAGCTGCATCACCTCCACTGCACATCCCACAGATCACTATGAGCTGCATCACCTCCACCGCACAGCCCACAGATCACTATGAGCTGCATCACCTCCACCGCACAGCCCACAGATCACTATGAGCTGCATCACCTCCACCGCACAGCCCACAGATCACTATGAGCTGCATCACTCCAGCCCACAGCCCACAGATCCCTATGAGCTGCATCACTCCAGCCCACAGCCCACAGATCCCTATGAGCTGCATCACTCCAGCCCACAGCCCACAGATCACTATGAGCTGCATCACCTCCACTGCACAGCCCACAGATCCCTATGAGCTGCATCACCTCTACCGCACAGCCCACAGATCACTATGAGCTGCATCACTCCAGCCCACAGCCCACAGATCCCTATGAGCTGCATCACCTCCACCGCACAGGCCACAGATCCCTATGAGCTGCATCACCTCCACCGCACAGCCCACAGATCCCTATGAGCTGCATCACCTCTACCGCACAGCCCACAGATCCCTATGAGCTGCATCACCTCCACTGCACAGCCAATGTGTAGAAGGCATTTGAGTAGAGTGTGTGTGTATAAAAATAATATAAATACAGTATATATGTGTCAACGTATATTGTATTTTCACATTTCTATAATTTGATATAATAACTAACCCCGGAAAATGTTTTATTTTCTTAAGTTTTGCTTAAATACTTTGCCAAAATATAATAACATATTTATGCATTGTTGAATGACAATAAGTAGCAAAGAAGAACAACCTAACCAAGCATTGGAGCACTGAAAGGTACAGTATATTGTCAGTGAACTACTTATTCAATTCAGATATTCTAAGTTTGATTTAAAGTCTTTCAAAACTTTAATTGAAGGTAATACTTAGGCTACTGGAACACACTGGCAATTGGAACACATCTGAATTTTCTCACAGCTCTGTGATAATGATTTGATCAAATAATATCATTAGTCTGAATACTAGTCTGTTAGAATATCTGAATATTCGAATATTCATGACCACCCTTGAATATAGCTGCACCTGCCAGAATGTTTGTTTAATTAATTATTAATATATAAACATCAGGCATACACATGTCTCTAATTTGAGATTGATGACAAACTCACTATCATTCCACCACCTGACAGACATGGGCAGGAGGAGGAGGAGAGACCCAGATTCACTGATGGGTGGAAGATATATTTATCAAAGTAATATTTGTAAGTTGCTTTGGATAATAGCGTTTGCTGAATGAATAAAATGTAAAAATGTTCAATGTTGCATAGCTGTGTGTTTGAAAAACATATTACAGATAGTAAAATGTTTGTAATTTGCTGACTTTTGGTAGGTAGCCAACATGTAGTCATAGTAACCACCACTGACCCCAAACCTTGACCCCGAGCATGCAGGAGGGGTTCAGATCAGGAAGTGTGCGTGGCCCTCAGCCCCGGTGATGATCACGTCCATCCAGATCCTCATGGCCTCAGGAGAGGGAGCTACCATGTAGTAGACCCGGTCATGGGTCTTCACACTGAATGTCAGGGAGGGGTGAGGGCTCTAGTGAAGCCAGCGAAGACAAAGGAGGATGGAGTTAGGGTTAGGGTCTGAGGTTCGGGTTATAGGGTTAGGGTTAGTGTCTGAGGTTAGGGTTATAGGGTTAGGGTTATAGGGTTAGGGTTAGTGTCTGAGGTTAGGGTTAAAGGTAGAGCTAGGGAGGAAGGATGTGAGAAAAATTAGTGTTTTCCTATTAATTATAATAATGAATTAATAATAACTCATTATTATCTATTCTATGATCCACTTCGTATTAAAATCAACAGTCTACATATGAACAACAGACGGTTGGTGTATGTCATAACCACGTACCTTGTGTGCATTCTTTAAATGGTCATAATAGACCTCCTCTATGGCTTGAAAGTAAATTACTCCCTTCATCTTTGTCTCGTGCTTATCTGAAACCAAAAATGCATGTTTTTCTATCGACTACAATAACTAATGCTAATAAGCAATTATTGTACAATGCAATGGATTACCTAAGAAACCACAACATGTAGCCTTGCAGTCTGTCTATTGTGATAGTATATAATTATTGATTGGGCATACAATACTAAAACCACTGCAAACTATGTTTATCACCTGCATAATAGGCCAAAGTTCTTCGGTTTCGGTCAAACACAAACCAGCGTTTCTTCCAGGTCTTGATCTTGCCGCCCATCTTGACCAGGAAGCCCCGGCAGGTCTTGGCAGTGATGGCCAAGTGGAAGCAGGCACGGGGACTGTGTCCTGCTGCCTCGATGTGGCCATGCAGGTCGAAATCATCCTGCCTCAAGGGCAGGTAACGTGTCAGCGGGCGGGACTGGAGAGAGATGCAGGAGGATTTTGCAGAATAAAAATATTATGGGAATACATTATGACATTCATAAAAAATACAATAACATACATCTCTCTATGTCAATGACATACATTAATTCCTAGCCTGGCTGCCAGCCCAACTTCTCCCCGCCCACAAAAAATTTGGTCGGGAAGTTGGGTCTGGAGGGTCTCGTATTGGGGACAACTACAGAAAACCAGAATCGGGACGGACCAATGAAATTGCCAGGGCGGGCTTTATACGATGATGGACAGATGATAAACAGTAACGTAATCAACAACGTCACGAAAGAGCGCTTGGGTTGAATTCGTTTTCAACAAACAACATATTACATTTTAGCACTATTTTTTGGTTGTTCACAATATGTACTTCTTGTTTTTGACTACCCGCAATGCTGTGGGGCTATCTTGTTGTTATTATCAGTGACCTATGCACTTTGTAAAGCTCTCTCTTGGAAGTCGCTTTGGATAAAAGCGTCTGCTAAATGAATAAATGTAAATGTAAATATTACGTTGCTCTGACTGGTTGTAGGTCTATCCAATTGAGCGAAGAGGCATTTGTTTTACGAGTTCGGTTGAAACACGCCCCGTAGTCACAGCCCAACAGAGAGTTTTCAGACTCATATTCTGACTAGAATTATGAGTATGACAACGTCAGGCTAATTAATTCCCCCATTCTTCTATCTGCTCCATAGTTCAATCAAATATTACGTCTCCAAAAGCAATCATATAAACCCCAGGGTACATACAAGGAAAGGTGTTAAAAATAGGCTGTTGTATACTTAAACCTAGATGACCTAGACCTAGCTTTAGCATCACTTAATGTAAGTATAGCTTTATTGGTTAGATAAGGTGGGCTGACACCTGAAGGTTGGTCCATCTCAGCCTGGGTGAATTTACCTTGTCTCACTCTGTAGTTACACTCGTTTTCACACGACAACAAGGTTGTGTACCATTTGGCTGCTGATTGGTCACAGAGACAAGCATAACTGTTAACTAATCCACCCACTTGAATTACATTGTCCCACCAACTTGTAGATACATTCTGTCTATTTTGCCTGAACCATTTGTCATGTGACTGTAGAATTCAGATTGTACCCAGGAGTCTATGCCGTCCACATGCACGTCTCTAACCTGTGCTCTCTGTTTGTCCCTCAGCTTCACCTCCCTCTCAATGAGCATCTGCCTCCTGCTGGTCTCCTCCTGCAGGAGCTGCTCCAGCACCTCCCTCCTCCTCCGCTCCTCCTCCAGAGCCTGCCTGCGCACTTCCATCTCTCGCTCCTACAGGGGACAAACATGGTTATGACAGGTCCTCCATCTCTCTCTCAAACACAGAGAGTCTCTTACCCTGTAGAGACTCTCTTACCCTGTAGAGACTCTTACCCTGTAGAGACTCTCTTACCCTGTAGAGACTTTCTTACCCTGTAGAGACTCTCTTACCCTGTAGAGACTTTCTTACCCTGTAGAGACTCTTACCCTGTAGAGACTCTCTTACCCTGTAGAGACTTTCTTACCCTGTAGAGACTCTTTCCCTGTAGAGACTCTTACCCTGTAGAGACTATTTCCCTGTAGAGACTCTCTTACCCTGTAGAGACTCTTTCCCTGTAGAGACTCTCTTACCCTGTAGAGACTCTCTTACCCTGTAGAGACTCTTACCCTGTAGAGACTCTTTCCCTGTAGAGACTCTTACCCTGTGTTCCGCAAGTCGATGTTTCTCTACTTCTGCATCTCGTAACAAACGTTCCATCTCCTCAATCTTGGCTGTGTTAGACGTGCTGGCACTGGGGAAAAGATCACAAGACAGGAATAACTATCTTGGTTTTA
This sequence comes from Hypomesus transpacificus, assembly GCF_021917145.1. Taxonomy (NCBI): domain Eukaryota; kingdom Metazoa; phylum Chordata; class Actinopteri; order Osmeriformes; family Osmeridae; genus Hypomesus; species Hypomesus transpacificus. The sequence goes on from NC_061079.1 coordinate 57,742, forward strand.
TCTAGGGGTGGAGAGGAAACACATTTTGGAGAAACAAATTTTTCTAGGGATTTCTCCATCAATGTTTATCTGGGATTTAGTTTTTTTGTTAATGTAAAATTTGATTGATGGCATAAATAAAAAAAAAGCATTTATGGATGCATTTAATCTTTCAAAGCCACTGTGTGCAATAGTTAGGGTTAGCCACTAATGTAGAAATTGAACAGATTATGGCATCCCTCGAGTCCATTAACAATACTAACAATTATATATGCTCCCACTTCGTCTTCTGCCTCACCTGGAGATATTGTCTGGTGAACAGGCAGATATACTGGTTTCCATGCTGTCAGAGCTGTCCACACTGAGTGTATCAAAGGCGTGTCCATTATCTGTGTAGCACGAGGACTCCTGGAAAACGTTGGATTCTGACACAGTCCGGCTGCAAAGGGCTGTCAGTCTTAGTCTCTCCTCACGTGTGTACATGTGGCTTTGGTCAGCTGAGACCAACAAGCATACACAAACAAACATACACACACACACAAGGATATTGAGGTACAATTGAACTAAAAGATGCTGAGCATTTTGTTTTGACTATCTTGTGTGGTATCTAGAGAAAGCATAGTCATGTTTGGGCAAAATTAATTCAGCCCACCTTTCTGACCAATGACAGTGGATGTAACAGACGTGGTCTTGCAAGCTCCGTCAGAGGCATACCGGCCAATGTACGCTCCCACCGGGAGTCGACCTGCCACCTCTCGACTTCCGAGCGCAACCACTACCAACTACGCATATGAAAAGATAGCTCTTCGTTGACACGGGTGGCCTGTTACATACTTAAGGAGTGAGTTTCACCACGCACCGGCTACATGGACGCATAGACAGTACAGTCAGATACTACTGACTACTGTGTGTAAATTAGTCTCTTTACTTTCTCATCCGTTTTCTTTGCAAAAAACATTAAAGTGAAGCGACTTGGGACACACTGTCCAAATGTTCAAATTACACAAAAGGACAACCGCCAAAATCGTACATTTTGTGTAAGTTGGTTTGAAAGAAAGGATTGGCTAACGGCTGGTGTAGCTAAGAATTTGCTTGTCTGTTGTTGTAGAGTTAGATATCTCGGATGTAATTCAGCATTTGCTGCAGCGTGAACTATAGCCTGAATGTAGCCTATAATAGCCTACATTTATTTAGACTATCCGCCCCAATATCACCACCAGCCGTCACTGGTTAGATTAGCTTATGAGTAGGGGTTACCTCTAGCATAAGCAAGTCTTGTGCATGTGTAAAATATGACAGTATGCAAGAGGCTGGGGAGAGAAGTCCACCCCAATCTGAGTGTTCCTCACCCTTGGAGCGACTGCCAGGGTCTCTGGGGGAGATGGACAGGCCTCGTGAGACCACACTGCCACAGCTGGCGCTCTGAGACAGGGAAAGGTGGGCCTGCAGACCGGATACTTAGATTGAGTTCAAACAACATTGTATGGAAGCACTGGTGTTCAGGGTGGTGATCAGGGTGGTGATCAGGGTGGTGATCAGGGTGGTTTTCAGGGTGGTGTAAAGCTGTACCTTGGGGGCCAGGCCCCGCCCCAGGCTGGAGCTGATGCAGGAGCTGGGGGGTGGCTTGCTCATTCTACGGAAAAGGTTGTCGCTCAGCTGAGAGGCAGTCTCCTGGATGCCCCTCCGTCTCTCCTCCAGGGAAACAAAGTGCTGCAGGGTCAGGGGGCCGAGAACATAGAACAGGGTTACACTGTTAGGTTGTGTTATGAAGTACTAATGCTTGTAGGCTACTGTGGTGTTTTGCAACCATCCTTTTCATGTGTTGGCTTTGGGTTTTAGTCATTCTTGTTGCATAGTTTGTTGTTGTTGTTGTCTGCTGTTAGTAGCATTAAGGGTTAGGGTTAGTCTATAAGTTAAGTTGTCTTTGTAAAATAAACGTTACTTCATTAAAAAAATGATGATATTAATGATAGTTACTATAGTTGAATGTTTAGGTTAAGATTCTACAGAGCACATGAGAATTACAGAACTGATCAAACCATCTCTGACATGCCAAATAAAGTCTGATACTGTTCGTTTCCTCCTCTTGAATGAAATAGACTACTGACTGTTTTTAGCCAAGTCAAGCCCTCTGCTGTGAGACACATGAACTATGCATAAATATGCTATATATAGCATATCCTGTTACAAAATGTTGCATGGCTGGTATAGTATAACAAAATGGTCACAAAGTAAAACAAGTAATTGAAACAAAAACGTATTACAATTACTAACAATAGCAACACAAGGCTGACAAGTGTTGGAGAACGTTAGCATTATAGCGAAAATATGCAGATCTTTGCTCTATGTGATGATGGTGGTTGCTAGTACTTGTACTGTGGTGTCTGTGTATCTGTGCTGTCTGTGCTATCTGTGTATCTGTGTATCTGTGCTGCCTGTGCTGTCTTTGCGTCTGTGTGTCTGTGCTGTCTGTGCTGTCTTTATCTGTAAGTCTGTGTGTCTGTGCGTCTGTGCTGTCTGTATCTGTGCGTCTGTGCTTTCTGTGCTGTCTGTATCTGTGCGTCTGTGCTTTCTGTGCTGTCTGTATCTCTGCGTCTGTGCTGTCTGTGCTGTATGTACTGTCTGTGCGTCTGTGTGTCTGTGCTGTCTGTGCTGTCTGTATCTGTGCGTCTGTGCTGTCTGTGCTGTCTGTATCTGTGCGTCTGTGCTGTCTGTATCTGTGTGTCTGTGCTGTCTGTGCTGTCTGTATCTGTGCGTCTGTGCGTCTGTGCTGTCTGTATCTGTGCGTCTGTGTGTCTGTGCTGTCTGTGCTGTCTGTGTGTCTGTGCTGTCTGTGCGTCTGTGCTGTCTGTGCTGTCTGTGCTGTCTGTGCTGTCTGTGTGTCTGTGCTGTCTGTGCGTCTGTGCTGGCTGTGCTGTATGTGCTGTCTGTGCTGTCTGTGCGTCTGTGCTGTCTGTGCTGTCTGTGCTGTCTGTGCTGTCTGTGTGTCTGTGCTGTCTGTGCGTCTGTGCTGGCTGTGCTGTATGTGCTGTCTGTGCTGTCTGTGTGTCTGTGCTGTCTGTGTGTCTGTGCTGTCTGTATCTGTGCGTCTGTGCTGTCTGTGCTGTCTGTGCTGTCTTTTTCTCAGCAACTTGATTACTGGCACTGTGACCATCTGTGCATAGCTTTGGCAGTAACTCTAACCCTAGCTTTGGCAGTAGCCAGTTCGAGTACATAGCAGATAAGAGGCACATTCCTATAACTTCCACATGTTGCATACTTGAGTACTACAGTCCACTGCTGTTGTGTTAGTAGGTAAGTGATTGATTTAACAAGATGATTACTTTATATACATTAAAACATAAGCTATTAAACTGATTAATCTCAGAAAAAAAAAACATCATAAAGTTTACTGTAACAAAATATGGGAGTTGATGGGCTGTGGACAATGGGATGAATTTGGATAAAAGACAATTGTGCGTAGGCAGTGTTTATACATCTCAGAGATTTTCAGTTCTCTGTATGCCATCTATTAAAGATTAATTCACACAAATGTATACATTTGGCCCCAGGCAATCCCACATACGATTAAAATGGCACAGTCAACTTTAGCACAGTTGGCACAGTTGGAGTGAATAATGGGTGTTGTACACGCTTTTCACTAACAGAGTTTACAGCTTATACCAACAAGTATGTTGTGTGTCTACTCTATGCTGTACCTCTTTCATGGTTACGCGGTTGTTGGGGAAAGCCTGCCCTCCAGTGAACTCAATGTATTTTCTCTCCAAGGAAGACAGGTTCTCTCTCTCCTGCATACCATAATAAATAAAGATAAAGTCTGTTAAAAAGTTGCATATATTGTAAACTATACAGAAAAGCCTAAATAATACAAACCATACAGAGACAAGTCTTACTCTCTGGAGCACGATGAACAAGTTGTTCTTCTCTCTGAGAAAGGTTTCCTTTTCTCTGTGACCTTGCTGGGTTATCTGTGTCAACTGTTTCTTTAAAGTCAGGAGCCTTTCCTTGGAGAAACAGAGAGGCATTAGCCTCAAATGCATCCGCACTGTGCCACACCACCACAAACACATGTGTACCTTGTGACTGACAGTACTGCGTTGGTACTCTGCTATTTCTCTGAGGAGTTTCTGGGTCTCGTAGTCCTTCATCTCATCCTGTTGTCCGTCGTTCTCTAGTGGGTGGAGCCCAGTCTCCATCTCAGTCACACCCTGGGGGTCAGTCACACCCTGGGGTTCAGTCACACTCTGAGGGTGGGGCACACCCTGGGGCAACACACAGACACACACACACATCCCAATATACACACAAAGACACACAAATTCCAATGTACCTGTACTTGTTACAAAATGCAAAAACTGAAACTGACGGGCCAAAAATATGTTCCTTTAACTTTTCATGACCTCATGTGCAAACATAAAATGCATGCAGACACATAACAGCAAACAGAGTGTATAAGCAACAGACAGGACAACTTGTAGTCTGAGACCCCATGGATTGCATGCATTTATTTTACCACTATTACCTGGAATTGGTCTCTCTGGGCTTTGTTCTTGATGCTTCCAATCCTCTTGTTGAGTTGGTCCATAACTTCCTTCTCCCTCTGCAGAAGGGCGCTCTCAGAGTCCTGCTCTCCTTCCAGCAAAGCCTGCTCAACATCCATCTACACCATCACCAGGAAGAACCTATTAAGATCACTCGATCAACACTAACAGCAACAACATGTGTGCACACCAGGGGGGTATTCCAGGTAGCGGGTTCAGTGAAAACTTTCTGATTTGTTTTACCTTGAAAAGAGGCATACTCTGAGGTTTCTGTTCCAGAAAGAGAGGTAACGAAACCTTTTGGTAAGTTTCCATGGTAACTTACTCTGTGAAACTAACCTGCCTGCTAGCAGGTTTTCCATGCCAAACTCTGCATTTCCACCAATCCCCTCCCACTTTCTGAGCATGATAGCATGATTGGCAGAGATGGGATATCCTTTCCTGGTTCAGCCGACCGATCTCAAACAAAATTGAATTTGCTTAGTTATACGCCAGAAGAGGATTTTAAGACTGCAATTTGACGTGCTACAATTCCCTGATGAATACGTAGGAGGTTAACGTCACCGTTTCCCATCACAATCTGTAATTTATTTTACATTCTCAGCCCTTAGCCTACATCGCTAATGTTACTCGCCGTAGACGTGCACTCAGAACTGACCAAATGCTTTTTGGCACTGAAATAAAGACAAATAATCGAAATTGTATTTGGGTTTTCTTCATTACCTACAAATAGAAATCTAACAATGAGTATGTTTATCGGCTATTGTTCTTGTAATTTACATGATTCACCTGTGACCATGTACTGTCCTGTAACTGGTGTTTCAGCAAATCTATTTCAAGATTGTAGGGGGTCAATATTGACCAAACAACCAAAACCAATTGGTTAGTTTGATCAATTGGTTGGTTTGAAGGAAGATGGGAAACGGAACAGTGTATCAACATTAACCAAATAATGCCAATACCAATGGAATTACAGTTATTTTACTCAAATGAATGAAATCAATGAAGGTTAACTCTTACCTACTCTACCATGATTATTTTAAACCAGACATAGAAAGCAAGAGGTGAGGAAGGAGGAGTAGGACAAGCCAGAGCTGGGGAGAAGGTCTCAAGAGATCAAGAATCCACAGATTCTTCACAATTCCTTTTATACCCAAGAACAACTAATCACATCACAATCTTGACCCTTACTTATCAACATGACTAGCAATGCCACAGTAAGTTACACAATGTGTGAGAGCCATCAAGTTGAGACTCCATCCAGTAACTCGATATTTTACCATATGAGAGGTGGGGGCAGGTTGATAGCCTTACAAGATCAGGTTGCCGGTTCGATTCTAACCTGCCATTAAATGAACATCTCATTGTATACTGCATCCATGCTCTGTTCAACAGGATCAGAATGAGCAAATAGTTTTTATATTCATTATTCTCATAATGTCAGTGTAACTGACAATTCCACACAAGCCTGTAAATAAAAGTTCACGGGGAGAGAACTACCAGTAGCCACCATGAATATTTATCTGCATCCATTTTCTGCAGCAGCAGTCAATGTCTCTTCGCCATCTTATTCATCATCATCATCCTTTGATGAAAAGTATTCTGTTGGGGGAAACTGCTACTACAAGTTGAAATAGCCACCAATTCATATTTACTGCCAAAGCAAATTCCGTGTCTGTGCAAACTTTCATGGCGAATAAATCCCATTCTGATTCTAATCTGATTCTGATTACTTTGTATCATGTCGAATATGATTAAAACCAAGGTGACATCGAGGCTACAATCACAAGCGTATGGCCTAAGCAAAATATGTATTATCTGTTCATAGTATGTTTTTTTATTTAATACAACATTGAACATGCTAGGGTTAGTCCACCACTTTTTCTCCTGTAATATTAATGGACAGTGGGGTTAAATGTTCAATGTATGGACTGGTTATTACATAATTAAGATGGCTGAGCGGTTAGGGAATCGGGCTACCAATCAGAAAGTCGCCGGTTTGATTCCCGGCCGTGACAAACAACGTTGTGTCCCTGGGCAAGGCACTTCACCCTACTTGCCTCGGAGGAATTTCCCTGTACTTACTGTAATTCGCTCTGGATAAGAGCGTCTGCTAAATACCTAAATGTAAAATGTATATTTTCGGAATATGTGCTCAGATAGACCATAAACACAAAATAAAACTTGTATCTGAAGCGTGGTGAAGTAGGACAACGTTTTTTGTCACCGGGTGCCATGGTGGATCCTAGTATCGGAGCTTCATAGATGTTGGCTTTTAATAGTTCTCATGCTCGCGCTTAACTCAGAGTTGACGTACTCTGAGTTGAGTTAACAAATTCAAATCAGCTTTTCTGGAACCAAATTTTTGGATTTTCCCGTTTTAAGAGTAACTCAACTCAGAGTTCAGGGTTAGGCTCAGAGTTTGTTAAACCCGCTACCTGGAATACCCCCCTGTTCATCCTAACATGCTGTTTATACCTCTCTCATGGATTCCTCCATCTGGTTGTCCAGATCTTTAATCTTCTGCTCCAGCTCTTCAATGTTATTCAGCACCTGGATCCTCTCTTCTTCAATACTCGTCACTTCCTGTCTCAGTTGAACATCACTCACTGCCTGTTGGTGACATCAATAAAATTACATTCCTGACTTCACAGTTCACACCGATAAACCAAATGGGTTGTGTTCCTGAGAGTAAGACATGAGAGAGAGAGAGAGAGAAAAGAGAGAGAGAGACAAAGAGAGGGAGAGAGAGAAGGGGTGCATGCACACCCTATGGTTGATAAACTGCCTGTCTGGCACCAGCCAGATCTTAGGAATGTGAACAATGGAACAAAGGAGGGGTTGAGAGCAGAGTAGAAGAGTAGAGGGGAGCATATCAGCTAAAGCAATAACAATAAATATAGACAGTAAACACTCACATAGCCGAACCCTGCAATGGTTGTCTACACACTGTATATGATACCAAGTATGCTTATTCACTCCAATTATTTGTGTTCTACTTCCTGCTATATCATGTGTGATAATATAAATAATTACCTATGAGTTAAGCGGCTAACAGACAAACCAATGAATGCAAAGTCTCAACCTCACTTTGTCTCACACACATGCACAAGCTAACACACAAGCACACACATGCCAAAGCGAACACACACACAGCTATCCTACTGGGGATTAAGTCATTTCCGGTCCCGCCTCCTTCTGGTCCCCTCTGATGGGTTGGAGGGGCACAGAGCTGTAACTGAGACTTTCCATTAAAACACCATTAAACCACTTTAGAGTGGAAAAAGACACGTTTACAGCTAAACAAGAACAGGATCAGAAGACATGACTGAAGAATGAAGACTGAGAATGAGTCTAACCCTAACCCTAACTGAAGTTGGAACTGTGGATTGGAATGTGGAAAGGGATTGAAGCCGGGGAAGGAGATTGTGCCTCAAATTTAGACTAAGGGATGGCACTGATCCTGACTGGGAGATACGAGAAACACAGAACACTATGTTATAACCAAATGCCATCAGACAGCTTTTTTACAATTTGACCCCAAAATGTAACGATTGCGTAAAATAGAGGAGGAAGGGAGAAAGACAGCAGCTCTAATCTACTCCCAGTTTAACAGAGAGGGAGTGGAAATTGTCCCTGTTTGGTCAACAATTATTTATAATAAAAACTGTTTCTTCCCATCTGCTGTTGACCTCTTCAAAAAGGCCAAGAGCTCGCACTGACTTAATTCACAATCTGCACAATCACACCATGCCACATTGCAATTGCACTATTTGTATCTTTTGTACTCTTTGTATCTCTAGTTTTCTCTTGTATCTCTTGTACTATTTGTATATTTTGTATCTTTTGTATTTTTACATTTTTATATTGTAAATTATTTGGCTACTTTATATTTTCTTTAATATGTTTTATTAGTATTAGGTAGACTTGTACCTTTAGTATAGTTAGACCACATATTTAAGTTTTAGGATTCCTATATGTTTAATGTATGCACCTTCCCGCCAAAGCAAATTCCTTGTCTGTGCAAACTTTCATGGGGAATAAAACCCTTTCTGATTCAGATTTTTTTATATACAGTAATGTTTTTAAGCACGCCTTTCAACTTTTGCTCAGTGCACCAACAGACCATAGCAGTCCCTTTGTATCTACTTGGTACAGGGATGAACAGCAGTTAGTGATGCAATACCTTCATATCTACCTTTGTACAGGGATGAACAGCAGTTAGTGATGCAATACCTTCATATCTACCTTTGTACAGGGATGAACAGCCGTTAGTGATGCAATACCTTCATATCTACCTTGGTACAGGGAGGAACAGCAGAACATTGGGACCTGTGATCCCCGTAATGACCAACCTGCCACTTCTCCAGGGCCTTGGGCTCTGAGTCATTTACTGGAGTAGAGTTAGCAAAATCTGAGAACAGGGGCTCATCATTAGACACGTTCAGCTTCTCAAGCTCCTTGTTGATCTTGCGCAGGTCGGAAGTAGCTACCACAGAGCCCCCCTGATCTCTGTCAACCAGGTCCAACTCTGAGCACAGACTCAGGATGGTCTTCAGACGCTGCCGCTCCTGCATAAAGTAAGGGACAAGAGGAAAGTTGGAGGGCAGGTGGGACAAGAGGAAGGTTGGAGGGCAGGTGGGACAAGGGGAAGGTTGGAGGGCAGATGGGTAAAGAGGGTTGGAGGGCAGATGAGTAGAGGGTTGGAGGGCAGATGGGTACAGGAGGGTTGGAGGGCAGGTGGGACAAGGGGAAGGTTGGAGGGCAAGTGGGACAAGGGGAAGGTTGGAGGGCAGATGGGTAGAGGAGGGTTGGAGGGCAGGTGGGTACAGAAGGGTTGGAGGGCAGATGGGTAGAGGAGGGTTGGAGGGCAGATGGGTAGAGGAGGGTTGGAGGGCAGGTGGGTAGATGAGGGTTGGAGGGCAGATGGGTAGAGGGAAGCATGAACACCACACATTTATGCACATTTTCACATTTCCATGGTATTATTTAGGTTAGACACATTTTATTAAAGTATAAGGCATTCTTTGCTTGATTTACAAGTTGATTGAATTGTAATGGCCTGTTATATATGTTTACTGTATAAAGACTGTCAAAGTGAAAGCAATAAAATGCATTAAAGCAAGTGAGTTTTAATGGCACTTTTAGCAGGATGAAGATATGGTCTTCTGAAATATAACTAGTCAAAACTAAAGTTTTAAAAAGTAAAGAGTAATATAATATCTACAGCAGTGTTTGTGTTTGTATAGTCAGTTTGTGAAACATGGACATGAACATTTCCATGCTCCTGAAGAACACACTGGACATCCCTAACCCCAACCTGGAACCAGCCAGGCCTGGGACTGGGTTTCTTTTTATACTTTCATCAGAATGACATGGCTACTAAAATGTGATCAAACAAGAAGGAGGGAAGAGGAGGTACAGCAGACGGGAAGGAGGAGAAAGAACAGGGTCAGAAATAAGAGACAAGAGGTGAGAGAGGAGAGTAGATAGTCACTGAGCCTCACCAGTCTCTGCACCTCCTGCTCCCTGAGCCTCTCTCCCCTCTGTCTTTGGTGGTAGTCTCGTAGTTCCTCCTTCCCATTGAAGGAGCTGATACTGCCACTCCTCTGGCTTGCTGACAAGCCTGCTTTCCTGAACGACAGCCTCTTGTCTCCCAGGTCCAGATCCAGGCAGGGCGCTGAGCCATGCAGCCCCCCTCCACGTTGCAGCTGGCAGGCCGGCACGACGAGAGATGCCAGGCTGGCCCGGCGTGGGGCATCATCAGGGTCACAGGCAGGGACTGTCAGGTCTGGGGGGCACTCCAGAGACGCCTGGCTGCGGCGTGGTTTAGAGGTCAGCATCGCTTCTCCTCCCCGGTGTGAGAGAGGCAGGGACAGAGCCGGGCTCTCTGCGTGGAGCCGGGGCAGTGAGCGGCTGTGCAGGCCCAGGCCTTTGAGGGATCCAGTGGAGTACTTCCTCTGGCGGAGGGTGTTTTCCTGGGTAGGATCTCCCAGGTGGCGCCTGCGGCCCAGACAGGGGCTGGAGGGCATACTGGCAGCCCCACTGTGGCTCCGGGGGCTGGAGGGCATGCTGGCGGCCCCACTGTGGCCCCGGGGGGGTCGAGGCTTCCCAGGGCTCCACTTGGAAAGCAGGGCTGTCTGAGGTGGCTGGCCGTCGGCAAGGCTAGACAGAAGCAGACTGTCCTGTGACTGGTGGCGCGAGGGGGCACGGGGTGAAGGAGGTACGCTGCTGCTTGTTAGGTACGGGAGAGCTCTGGAGGAGGACGAGGAGCGCCGCTCTGCAGCGCCGGGCAGGAGAAACTTCTCCTGTAGAGAGGGTATATTCCCCTGGAAGTGCAGAGAGGGTATGTTCCCTGGGAGGTTAGGAGAGGGGGGAACACTGAGGTAGCCCCGGCTGCATTCTGCAACTCTCAAACTGGCCTCCAGGGCACTCTTCCTGCGCTGCAGTGTCTCCATCAGACCATGCAACTCCGCCCTGGAACGACGCCTCAACACAGCTCCACACTCTGTACTGCCATTCTCCCTTTCCACACAATCTGGTAGAAGGATGGAAAAGGGTGTCAGGAGTTAGTGGGGTTACAAAGCTGACTAAGGGGCCTCAAGAGTGTGTGTGTGTGTGTGTGTGTGTGTGTGTGCTGACAAAGGAGGGAGAAACCAACTCTAACATTTAGTCCAATATCAACACTGATGTTACAAAGGGTTTTTCTAAAATAAAAGAGTTCTGGTCAAGTGAGACTGGTCAGACTGTTTTTCTGCTCTCTGGTGCTGAGGGAGAGAGTGAGACACAGAGAGAGAGAGGAAGAGTGAAAGAGACTCAGAGAGATGTCGAGAAAGAGGTGCAGAGAGAGAGACAGAGAGAGAAATGTAAAGGAAGAAAGAGTGAGAGACTGAGAGAGGTAGAGAGAAAGAAAAAGTGAGAGACAGACAATGAGATGTAGAGAGAGGGAAAGAGTGAGAGACAGAGATAGAGATGTAGAGAGAGAGGTGGAGACTCTTTACTCCACTATTAATGTATTTTTATTCGTATTGTAAAGCACTTACTTTGTTTATAAAAAATAAACAAAGTAATAAAGAAGCACTGTTAATGACAGGGAGTAAATGTATCCTACCTGTGTCACAGCCCAGAGGAACAACAGTGCTGCTTTGGGGAAACAAGCTCTCCATTGTCAAGGTGTTCAATCAGTGGGACTAGTTTGCCCTGGTTAAAAACCCAACACAAGGTTAGAACACACACACCACACACACTGCACACACACACACACACACTGCACAAATCACCCTGCTGTCCATTAGCTCCCATACACTCCAATCTTTCCTCCTCTGTCTCACACACACACACACACACCAATCCTGGACCTGCTGATAATCCTGAGGTTTTCGGCTGTTCCAGTGCATAACCCTAACCCATGGCTGGCTGGAGAGAGACTGTCTAGGAAGTAAGGTATCCATTTACAAACTCAGCTACTCAAATCACAATCCTTCAGCATGAGTTCATCCTCCTCCAGCCACCTGCCACCTGAATAAGCATCACATGTGGGAAATATTTACAGCTTCACCCTGATTTGAGGGTAGCAGGGAAGCAGGCATGTGCTCCCACACAAACACACACACACACACACACACACACAGACACACACACAAACTCACTCTAATGAGCTTGTTCTCTCTATCACTCAGGAACCCCAAAGCTGGGGAAAACTCACCATCTTTAGGATTGTTGAAAGCTTGGAATATTAAATGGCAAAATTCTTGTTTGCATAGACCCTAGTGTCTCACTCATTTAAGCAAACTTTTGTTAAAATTCATCCCACTAAAGGCGCATGATTAGATTTACGAAGATATTCCACTTCATATATTTTTCTTGCACAAAACAAACGCACGCACTAAGGAATGAGCCTAAAGCAAAGGGTACTGCTGAAATGTGTGGGCGAGATGAGCCTAGTGTAGAACGGTAACTAATTGTACGTGTAGGCCTATTCGACTGTCAAACCTGCCAAATCAAATTATTAATTTTTAGGGGAATATTTTAAACAAGGTTACGTTTGTCCTTTGTCGAACAAAGAAGATTAGGCTACAATAAACTCAAAATGCTACAATAGCGCCAAACTAAACAGAATGACGAATGAGTTCTCACTTGAATTAACAATATCCTTTTTTAGAGGATGGTGACTAACCTTGGTCTTCTGTCATACTCTGGTTGAGAGCAGTTCGGACTTCTTTAAGATGGAGATTAACATGACAAAGGGACAAAGTCGAGGTACGAGTTAAAATTTCTGGCGAGAATCCTCCCCACTCCTCCCCATTCTCAGACGAAGCATGCTAACTGCGCAAGTGTGGTTGTCTGACTTTGGTGGATACAATTCCACCAACTTTTGGGGATGGGGAGGGGGGCTTCGGTGGGCCGCAAGACGAAGAGAGGAGGGGACTTCAGACATGGAGGTGGAACCGAAGAAATGTCTGGGAAAGTGGTTATGCTGAAACAGTTGAAGGGGGTTAACCCCTGTTATTATTCACAGTTTGTGAATACTGCTTTGGAGGTAGGAAAGTTTCGAAGCATCCCAAAAAACAAATCTGTTGTTTGGGTCATTTAGTATTGACTTAGTGTTAATATAACCAGGTAGCTTCATCTATACATTTGCAGCCTAGAAGTTACCTTCTGCATACTGACTAGTTCGGTTTCAGAAAAATCAATGTAAATGTTTGCATTCTGTACATACTTGAGTGCGCGAGGGTCACCCGCCCATTCGGATTGTATGGTAAATCTGATTATCAGAACTGCATGTGCGCAAAAGGGAGCACAAATGCAACTGAACAGCAACCTCGGCCGTGGCCCCTTTCGACAGACACAACAGTTACAGAATTACTCCACGCGCTATGAAACTGTATAGGAATATGTATTTCTGTAAATATCCTCACAGTTACAGTTTACTGCAAATTCTTTGAGATTCTACTTCTTAACCACATGTAGACAGTTTAATTTCAATGTGGCTGCCTTTTATAAATCGACAACAATTAAGGTATATTTTGGTAAGGTAAGGTAAAATATTTTTCTTTTTCGTTACAATTTGATTATTTAACTATTTAGTTAATAAAATGGTAAGCTTGCATTTGATTCTCCTCTTTCACACATTTGCATAAATATGCACTGAGGTCGTCGGATTGATACAGCAAACATGCACATAATAATAATAATATATGGTATTTATATTGCTCTCTTTATTTAAGAAATCTCTGAGTGCTCAACATGCTGGAGAACAGTGAGGCCCCGAGCATGTCGCCATTGTGTCTTCAGTCAGTTTTGTGTTGTGTTGTTGTGGTGAATACCTGACACACTTTCATGGAGATCGGGGCCTTGAGCACGACACTCTTTGTCGTTAAATACGTATACTGACAATATATATTTGTCTCTTTAGCACTTGAGCATGCAGGTACTTGTAAGTGTTAAAGTTTAAATATTATCACACAGTGCTCCATTCAGGGAGAGAGACAACCTAAAAAGAAGGTTTTGACAAAGGAAATCCAAGTCCTCATCCAGCTTTTTTCTTCAGACTTTCTGCTTTCCATGTACTCACTCCTCTGTTGCATCAGGGGTGGGTCGGGAACCCTGTTCAGCCAGGCTGATTACTTCCAGACACCATAGCCCCACTCAAAACACACATACACACACACTCTTCATGAACACAGTTAGTGTTAACACTGCTGATCAGATACACTTCAGCAAAAGTGAATTAACTGGAATTTCCTAGACGTCTGTGAGGAGGAATTATTTTAACAGATTCCTCCCTTAAAGGCTTTCTGCAAAGCGGATATTTGATGCAAAGAATAAATGTATGTAGTGGAGGGCAGATTTGGCCCCATGTTGAAATGATAAGATTTTTAAAAAATCCTGGAAGATTTTATTTGGCTTCATAGATCGCAAAGTTTGATTAGGCTAAAACACAGGAAAGGATATAAAAAAAAGCATAACACAGAACACACACCCACAACATACAGATTGCAAACACAGTGACTCAGTATGCACTTACAACCCGTTTTAAAAGTTCAACCTTCCTAGACAAGGGCCCAAGTTCATCTAGGAATTCATCAGAGAAACAAGGGATGATATCATGAAAAAAAATATTTGGGGGAAGGTTAGGGTGAAGAACTGTATTTATTTGGCAAGAGTTTTTCAAGTTTATTTATTGACATGTTTTGTATATGTTGACACTAACCCCTTATTTTGACTGAAGTACTTAATACAATTAATTAAAAAGAAATGCATGCAACAAAGACAACAATTAAGAAAAAAGAGATCAATTGAAAATGTTGTTGACTGAAGTACTTAATACAATTAATTAAAAAGAAATGCATGCAACAAAGACAACAATTAAGAAAAAAGAGATCAATTGAAAATGTTGTTTTCTCCAAACTGAGCCCTGATTATCTTATTAAACGCTAGATATTTCATTAAACCCTGTATATCTCATCAAACCATGCCTATATCTTAAAAAAACCCTGCGTATGTAGTTCCACGGAGTGTCCAATTATTTGGTTTCACAAAATGTTGGTTTATTGCCTTTCTTTGCTGGCTTTTTAATGTTTTTTGACCCACTAATCCAGGGAGGACTGGACAGAGGGATGGAGGGTTCTGATGCCAGATAGTGTGACTGGACAGAGGGATGGAGGGTTCTGATGCCAGATAGTGTGACTGGACAAAGGAATGGAGGGTTCTGATGCCAGATAGTGTGACTGGACAGAGGGATGGACAGTTCTGATGCCAGATAGTGTGACTGGACAGAGGGATGGACAGTTCTGATGCCAGAGTGTGAGGGCAGCTGTTTGTTTTAGAAGGCTTGGTCCAGTGCTGCTGGGACCCACATGTAAAGGTCCATGTAAAGGTCCATGAATAGGTCCATGTAAAGGTCCATCCTGTAACATCTGAAGAACAATCTAATCAGTAAAAGGACAAACATGTTACTGTATGTCTCCCTTCTTTGCTACTGTTTACACTCGTACTGTATTTATACAAGTATTCCTTTGGCCAGTATGTAGGGTGTGAAAGATGCCAAAAGTGGGTATTAGTGGGTAGAGTGAGGCAGAAGGGAGGGAGGTGTGTGAAGACGAGGTAGAAGGGGAATGCAGAGACTGGCGAAAATATGTGGATGGTACTTTAAGTGTGTCATGATGTAGTTATGAGTCTTTTATTGCTAAATATATATAGATAGATATCTATAGAGGAAGTTGTGTCTGTATGCAGTCAAGACGACAATGGTCATTGTTGGGGTAAGCACATAGGGATAGGGATATTGAAGAAGGCTAAGTACTCATGTTTTTGTATGCATGTGAAGAGTAGGGGTTGGTGTGTGAGGAGTAGAGGGTTAGTCTGTGAGACAGAAGGAGGACTGGAGCGGAGGGGGCTGGGTGGTGTGTTCGGGGGAAGGGCAGCAAGATGGCTGGCTGGGAGGGTGGTGTGACAGTGAGGGTGGGGTGACGTCAGTAGCTCCATTCATGAAGAGCTTGAATAAGTGAGGAGCAGCCATGCTCTTTGCACCAAGCATCCGACAGATAGAGACAGACAGGAGGAGAGAAGAGGGAGCCGTACACGGAGGAAAAAAAGGGTGGGAGAAAAAAATGGTAAAGAGAGCAGGGCAAGGGGACTGAATGAGTTTGCAGCAGTCATTACATACATTTATAAATTATCCGGTGGAGAGTGAAGAGAAATAGAAGAAAAAGATGCGGTGGAAAGGGAGAGACGGCGAGACCGAAGGTAGCCATGAAATGGTCTTCTAAAGCAGAGCTCCAAAGATTTCTGAACTCTCTCTCGGCTAGCTTTCTGTTCTCCACTTCACCTTCAGACCCTTTTGCTTGGGATGGAAGGGAGGCAGCTCCTCCCACTGCTCTTTTCTCCTCCTCCTCTTCCAACCGAGCTGCTCTCTAAATTCATGGATGAATGAAGAGGAGAGAAACTGACCGGGCTGGCTTAGTCCTTCATGGCTACAGGTTGGTTTTCATGATTGTTTAAAACGTTTGTGTGCTGCATTGTGCAGGGTTGTCTGTGCCTCTCTGGGCACAGAGCCAAATGTGTTGTCCAACATCGTCAGCTGTTCTGGTTAGCATTAGCTTAGCTGGCCTGCTTTGGCTTATTTTAGCTAAGGCTGATAAGCAACATTAGCTGGGTCATTCATTTATGTTTAACTACTCTAAAAAAGCACGTAAATTGGGCTAAATGTTGCAGTGCATCAGCAAAGATCTTCACTAGAATGTTTTGCCTGGTTGTCCGGGTATTCCATGGTAATGTGTTGTTTGCATTGCTTAATGAAATGACCTCAAACATTCAGCTCTAACCAAAAATATCAGTCTGTTAATGCCCTTAACCAATTAGATCAGGCTGTAAATAGGTAAAATAACCAACAGTTTAATCAAAGGAAAAAGGTTTACCCAATATGGATGGATAATTTATGAAAATATATGCTATTGTAAGCAGCCATGTTGAGCACTATTACTTCCTAGTGGATTAATATGGATGTTATTTATTTCATAATCTCGGAAGAAGTGGAGGCTGTGTATCAATCATGATGGGACAGTACTGAGTGGATCAGTCACAACATAGCTACTTATATTTTTATTTTTTATTCCCCTTAGTATTAGCTAGACCCCCCTTAGTATTAGCTAGACTTTGCTCCTTTTGTAAGGTTAGTCCACATATTTAAGTTTCAATATTCCTATATGTTTAATGTATGCACCTCCCTGCCAAAGTAAATTCCTTGTTTGTGCAAACACTCATGGCGAATAAAATCTCTTCTGATTCTGATAATCACATTGTTCTTCAGTTTTAGTCTGAATATTGAATTACATACACAGCTTTCCATAACCTGCTCGAACCCATGGCGAGCTGCTATTGGTTACAAACGCAATCTGACTGTCATGTGACCTTCCTGACTGGTGGAGTAAAGCAGTAAGACAAACACTTTACATTAAGGTTACATTCACCACCATGTAACTACTCGTGATGACAGTAGGTAATTGTGATTTTGGAATAAATGACATTGTTTAGGAAATCACTGATAAAGGCTCCATTTGGGAGGAGCCGCACTGCCTTAATGTGCTGCTCCTCCTCCTCCCCAAAACACCAGAGAGTGAAAAATACCAAACGCCTGGTGGGTTCACTTTTAGATGACAGGGATAGCACCAAAAGTTTGGTAACATCACTGAGACCTGGAGGTATACAAACATGCTTCCTGTATTTGACGTGTGTGTGTCTGAGTAGTGACAATGAGTCAGGAGTCAGATGGCTGAGCGGTGAGGGAGTCGGGCTAGTAATCAGAAGGTTGCCGGATCGATTCCCCGCCGTGTCAAATGACGCTGTGTCCTTGGGCAAGGCACTTCACCCTACTTGCCTCGGGGGGAATGTCCCTGTACTTACTGTAAGTCGCTCTGGATAAGAGCGTCTGCTAAATGTAAATGTGTTCAAATGTGTGTGTAATGAGAGAGAGTGATGAAAAGAGCTGCATCTTCCTACTAGAGAATAGCTTACGTAGAGTACAGACACACACAGTTATGACACAGTCCACTCTGACTATACGGGCACTGTTTCATAATAAGCTCTCCCTGTCTAGGCACAGGCACAAAGCACCCTAGTTAAGCCATAAAGGAAGGGAGACGGAGAAGTAGTGTGAAAAAGATGATCCCATGACACCAAAGCAGTTTGATCTCATGACACCAAAGCAGTTTGCGTGGGAGTAGTGGACCGCTGTGATGCATGGAGAGAGTGTGACAAAGAGAAAGAGATGAGAGGGCGAGGGTGCACCAATCCCTGCAGTATCTGTATCCCCAAGCAGGACCACCAGGACTACAGGATAGGGTTAGGGTAGTTCTGCACCTTAATCTGAAGTGTTGCCTTGTTAGGTTTTTTGGTGGTGTTGGTTCCTCAGATTATTTTTAGACTAGTCCCTTACCTTGTTTAGCCGGAGTGCAATACAGAGTTAGGGAATTCCATAACAGTTCAAACTTCAAGTCATATGCTCAAAATGTTGAGCTATGTTTCTCAATGTTGTAGGGAGATGAGAAAAATATAACAGTTCTCTCTCACGCCTGTTTTTCCAGCCCTGCATGTAACTCAAACAAGAGCACACCCGCTTGCTCACCCATCCTACACAAACGCCCTCGCTCACCGCTGCCCCTGCAGAGCTTGGAGGGAGAGGCCATGGTGGAGAAGGGCTGTGACCACTCGGACAAGTCTCCCCCTCCAGAGCCCCTGGGGCAGCGCACCTGTAGCCACTCGGTCCACGGCAACGCCACGCGAACCGGGGGTAAGAACTCCAAGGTGAGTGCACACACACAGACACACAAGTACACACACGTACACACCTAACCTATAGCTTACAAAAGAGCCAGGCCTAGTGGTGTGGCTGTGGGTTCCTGCTCAGCAGTCAGGGACCTGAATCTTGTCATCATTCTCTGCCTCATGCATTTCCCTAGTATGGCTGAGGGCTACATTGGGTCTCACGCCAAGCAGCAAGGATACCTGTCCTTGAACTGCATTTTGTAATTGAGATGATCTGAACAAATTAAATGTAGATCATGTCACTCCATCGTGACTTCCTCTTCAGAATGGAATGTTTCATGGTTCGGAAGTTATAGCCATAGTAGTGACCACTCACAGTATCTTCATGCATTTTCATATTCCACTCAGTCATTTTATGTATTCAAATTCCATTTCATGCTAATTATAAAATGCACCGTTTGGCTATCCCGTCCATTTCATGAACGGACTTGTTGATCACTTTGTTATTTCGTGACTTAACTTTTAGAAACTAGATTGTCGTTGATCATGTCACTAGTCTATGATCTGTTGATCATGTGCCTAGTCTATAATCTGAAACTGTCATGGATTATTTTCTTCCTTATGCATTTGCAGTTTCTTTGAATATTTTTTTTTCTGATTCAGGTTTTCTTTGTTCTTCTCATGCATGCTAGTCTCACAAACGACTTTCCAAAGTAAGCTTCACTCTTTTCTGGCCTAGCATTCACTTGTCTGTGTTTTGTATGTCTCATTACTCTCCATTATATAATTTTTTTAAGCCATGCAGTCTACCAAAATAAATTATTATATCTGATTTTCATCTGAAAACCCAGCTCGAAGTAATCTTCATCCTATACAAATGTACATTATTTTCAGCATATATAAAAATTCAGTTAGTGGTTGAGTTTGTGTCAACAAACTTGAAATGTATTATTTGGAGGATAACCCCTTGAGAAGCAGCATCTCGTTTTTGAAGGGGACATGCACATTCAAATTCTCTCAAGTTCCCCCACTCCCAGACCTCACCCACACCACCGACTCCCTATTGAATACATATCGTACAAACTTTATGGACTTGAACTAGCCTAGCACAGCCAGACCAATTTGCGAATACCTAGTAGTCTGGAACTACAAATAAAAGGAAAAAAAGGTAGGAAAAAAGTAAAACAATGTGAATCCAAGGCACAATAATGTATATTATACTGTGCTAGGGAATGTTGCACTACGTTGCGTTATGCCAATTATTTTCGGAATGAGATACAGCTGTACAATAATTTTAAATTTTTGTGTTGGATTACACTGCACTCTTGTGGTAGAGATCAACAGATCTCCTCGTGAATCATACTATTCCCTTCAGATAAGCCATAGCACCAACCAACATGCTGGTCTGTAATCTGTGCTTCCAGTATAATTTGACCATTTAATTTGGAAATTGTTTTTTTCTTTGGATGTTTATGTTTACTGATGAACATATTTATTTCTTCCTATCTTCTTTCACGCTTGTGACTGCAGAAAAGCCAGAGCTGGTACAACGTAAGACTGTCTATCCTTCACTTCTACCTTCATTATGTTGTGTTCTGCAATACACTTGATGTATCTGACATTAAACATTAGGTTCATCTTTCTGGGAAAATCCAATATGATATGTATAGTTTGTTGTGGACAAAGGTAGCCTAGTTGTGAAACTCTTACTGATTGAACACAATTTTAATTGAGCTTTAATTAGACCCATTTGTAGTGTGAATGTAGATCACCTCTCTGTCTCACTGTAGGTTCTGAGCCCCACATACAAACAGCGCAATGAGGACTTCAGGAAGCTCTTCAAACCTCTCCCCGATACAGAGCGCCTCATCGTGGGTGAGTCAGAAACAGGAGATCAAACTATATCATCTATCTGCATTCACTGTCATTTGAGAGGGTACACACCTAATCTCTTTCACACCTTTTCCGATCAGAATGGTTGTTTTTATAGCCATCAGGGAAGTTTGGAAGGCAAGTAGACAAGATAAATGCTTGCACACTATTCTTAAAATGTGCACACTATTCTTAAAGATCCTGTAGAGTGGAATATAAAATGAGTTTTAAGTTAATAACACCACAGAAGAATGTGTTGTTAACTACCCATCCAAATTCGAATGGAAAAAAATCAGCAGTCTTCTCTGCTTGAGACTGGGGAGGGGGGGGCCTGTCGCCTGGAGGAAATGAATCTCCGCTCCCTCGAATATATTGAATTTAGCAACCACAGCAACACTAGCTAAATCAATTGCAGATATCAGAACAGACCTACATGCAGTTTCTGAGTGTTTTATGTTTTAATTACTTTGTCTTTGCATCATACCAGCTGAGTAAATGACTAAATATAAATGACTAAATGTAACAGAATGCCACGGTCTGTAATCTAACGTAGATCAGTCGGGTTTTGGCTCTGCCTATACAAAACCTGAGCTGAAAACGGAAGACAAACTGTTCAACGGTCTAACTCCACATTTCAGTGTGACAAAGTTTTCACGCTTTGCACATGCTTTCAGGAACTCATTTCACACGTATATAATGTACTGAGAAGCAAATCATGGAATTTGCTTTACAGGATCTTTAAGTAGACTCACACCTCTCAAACAGCCCAGATCATGTTCTTCAGTGTGATAGTAGACATTGGACTGTTTGATTTTGGATTATCTTTAATGGTTACTACTGTTATGTCCCTAATTATACAGATATTTTTTTAATAACCAAATACAGTTAGGTGTAGTAGCTGACTTGGTCACTAGTAATACAATTAGGAATCCCATCAGACACGTTTCTTTTTGAGGCACGTAAGTTGATTCCATTTGCATTTGGTAATAAATCATGCTTTGTGTTTCCTGCCAGACTATTCCTGCGCGCTGCAACGCGACATCCTTCTGCAGGGTCGCCTATACCTGTCTGAGAACTGGATCTGTTTCTATAGCAACATCTTCCGCTGGGAAACGCTGGTATGAATGCTTCTGTGACGTCTGTCTGTGTATGATCAGTGACTAGAACCCTAACCCTGACCCAGATCTTACTTAGTACTACTGTACTACTGTCTGTGTAGGATCAGTGTCCCTAACCCTAACCCAGATCTTACTAAGTACTACTGTACTACTGTCTGTGTAGGATCAGTGTCCCTAACCCTAACCCAGATCTTACTTAGTACTACTGTACTACTGTCTGTGTAGGATCAGTGTCCCTAACCCTAACCCAGATCTTACTAAGTACTACTGTACTACTGTCTGTGTAGGATCAGTGTCCCTAACCCTAACCCAGATCTTACTTAGTACTACTGTACTACTGTCTGTGTAGGATCAGTGTCCCTAACCCTAACCCAGATCTTACTAAGTACTACTGTACTACTGTCTGTGTAGGATCAGTGTCCCTAACCCTAACCCAGATCTTACTAAGTATTACTGTACTACTGTCTGTGTAGGATCAGTGTCCCTAACCCTGACCCAGATCTTACTAAGTATTACTGTACTACTGTCTGTGTAGGATCAGTGTCCCTAACCCTAACCCAGATCTTACTTAGTACTACTGTACTACTGTCTGTGTAGGATCAGTGTCCCTAACCCTAACCCAGATCTTTCTTACTAAGTACTACTGTACTACTGTCTGTGTAGGATCAGTGTCCCTAACCCTAACCCAGATCTTACTAAGTATTACTGTACATGTAGCACACATAATATATGTGCGTCTTACCACTCTAACCCTAACCCTAACCCTAACCCTAACCCTTACCACTCTAACCCTAACCCTAACCCTAACCCTAACCCTAACCCTAACCCTAACCACTCTAACCCTAACCCTAACCCTAACCCTTACCACTCTAACCCTAACCCTAACCCTAACCCTAACCCTAACCCTAACCCTAACCCTTACCACTTTATCCCCTGCTCTCTTTCTGCATCCAGCTGACAGTAAGGTTAAAGGACATCTGCTCCATGACTAAAGAGAAGACAGCACGCCTCATTCCCAATGCCATCCAGCTGTGCACTGACAATGAAAAGGTTAGCACACACACACACACACAGTAGGTTTTCCACTAACCTTTGTTAATCTTTTGTGGTGTTTTCTCTCTCAGCATTTTTTCACCTCCTTTGGGGCAAGGGACCGAACTTACATGATGATGTTTAGACTGTGGCAAAATGCTCTGCTAGAAAAGGTGAGTACAGCCTGGATATCCACAGTCCATTTGATGCTACCGTACATTAGAACATTGTAGAGTTTTGTGTTGGTCTATCGCTGCAACTAGTGATACTCTCACTGTCTTTCTCCTGTTACGGTGTTTGAAGGAATAAGGAGGCAAATGCAGATCCGTTGGTTTTTTTTTAATAACCCACAAGGGTATATCAACAATTGAGGCACATAACTCCGAATCTTAAAAAAACATCTGACTCAAGATAAGCAAGTAAAGGGTAACGCACAATAACTGACAACCAAGTAACAGAAAAACCAGTTATATATACTCCACTAATGAGGATTAGAAACAGGTGAACAAAAACACAGGTGCACACAATAGTGCGTAATCAGCACTGGACAACAGCGCCACTAGTACTCTGGTGAATCTGAGCGTAGACGTGGAGTTGCTGGCCTAGATGTAACACTCCTCCATTTCTCTCTCTCATTAATCATCATATCAATCCAACTCTAACATCACTTCTTTCAGCCCTTGTGTCCCAAAGAACTATGGCACTTTGTCCACCAGTGTTATGGCAGTGAGCTGGGCCTCACCAGCGATGACGAGGACTACGTCCCCCCGGACGACGACTTCAACACCATGGGGTGAGTTCAGAACCGCATGTATAGACATATCATTCCCATACTAACCCTAACCATGTATTGACATATCATTCCCATACTAACTTTGAACCCTAACCCTCTCCACTCTCACCTTATCTCTCTCACTCATCTTTCTTTACCTCTCAATCCAAGTTTGTTTGAACTTAAAACTGAGTTTTGGACTAAAAAACTAAGCATGTGAATGCACAGTCAACAGCTGAAACACAAGACACGGAAATATATAATATAAACAAAATCACAGTATTGGAGCAAACCTAACATCTGACAGGAGGCCTTTTCCTGGAGGAGCATGCTGCTGGTATATCTGGCTGTGTTATCAACGAAAGTCAACACTTTCATCACTCACACTGACTGATCATAAACGGAGACACATTGTTTTGACACAAATACACACACACACTTGATATCCAGTATTCAAATACAAATGCAAATATATTACACTACCAGCACCCTCATAGCAGCGTGAGCTGCCTCGCTGTTCCCCGATCTGATAATCTTGACCTCCAGCTGCTGCCCATCCCCGTGGTCTAGGTACTGTGAGGAGCTGCAGGCAGAGGACAGCGAGGCCAGCGACCCCGCCCGTTCAGAGGCCAAGCCTGAGCTCAGCCACCTGGCCCTACCCCTGCTGGACCCCCTGGGCATCCCCCCCCTGAACCCCCTGGCTATCCCCCCGCTGGACCCCCTGGGCATCGCCCCCCTGGACCCCCTGGCCTGTCTGGTCAGCCCAGACACAGCCCTCCCTGTGAGTACACTTCACAACCACGATGCCTTCTCTAACAAAGCTGACATACCATTATTGCTGGCAAAAGGGCTTCTTAACTACAGCTTTTCTCAGCATACTTGCAAAAGCAGGTGTCTGATGGGACGCAGCTCGACATGGCGGTGAATAAGGTTATATATTTTATTTCTCGCAAATGTGAAACTTTTAACCACTACATTTCACATGCAACACTACACATCCTTAAAGTGTAGTAAAGTGCCTGGTTCTTAAGATAATAAAGCCACAGATACACATCTGAGTTGAAAGTTAGTTGACTAAGGGAAGCCTACCTGGGTAGCCTACCTGGGAAACCCACCCATTTTCTCCATCTTGAGCCCACCACAGTCAAGACCCAAGTCAACCTATAGTCACAGCTAGAACAAGGTTAATTCCTCAGAGATCATTCTTTCTTTGTATAGGTAGTCATAAATAGTATCACTCTGTCACTTTTTTTTCAAAGTTTGATGAAATAAGGGACAGAATATCATTGACAGAATCTAGAACCTAACAATTCTCATTGGCTCTTTCTGCAGTACGACTTGCTCCCATTGGACAATTTTTCCCCCTGTCTCCCCGATGGTGAACTCCTGACCCTTCCGTTGCTGGGCAACATGAACAGTGGTCTGAGAAGCCGACCACCCTCCCCTTCGCTGGACTTCAATGATAACGAGGACCTGCCCACCGAGCTCAGTGACTCCTCCGACACACACGATGAAGGTATGTCTGGCACGGTGTCTGTTAGGCACGGTGTGTGTCTGACACGGTGTGTGTCTGACACGGTGTGTGTCTGACACGGTGTGTGTCTGGCACGGTGTGTCTGGCACGGTGTGTCTGGCACGGTGTGTCTGGCACGGTGTGTGTCTGACACGGTGTGTGTCTGGTACGGTGTCTGTTAGGCACGGTGTGTGTCTGACACGGTGTCTGTCTGGCACGGTGTGTCTGGCACGGTGTGTGTCTGGCACGGTGTGTCTGGCACGGTGTGTGTCTGACATGGTGTGTCTGGCACGGTGTGTGTCTGGCACGGTGTGTGACTGGCACGGTGTGTGTCTGGCACGGTGTGTCTGGCACGGTGTGTCTGGCACGGTGTGTCTGGCACGGTGTGTGTCTGGCACGGTGTGTGTCTGACATGGTGTGTCTGGCACGGTGTGTGTCTGGCACGGTGTGTGTCTGACACGGTGTCTGTCTGGCACGGTGTGTGTCTGACACGGTGTGTTTCTGACATGGTGTGTCTGACATGGCACAAACGTGATACACACACACCTGTTCATTATTGCTGTGTGTGTGTGTCTTATTTAGCAGGGGAAGTGCAAGCATTCCACGAGGACCTCAACGGCCGTCAGTACATAAACGAGGTCTACAAGTTCAGCGTAGACAAGATGTACGACATCCTTTTCACAGAGTCTCGCTTCATGAAGGACTTCCTTGACCAGCGCAGGTTCTCAGGTGTGTCTGCAGGCCAGGCTGTCTGCAGTGGGATTATTTAGCATCAGGGGGATGAATCCTGATCTGATCTGATCTGTCTCCCTCCCTGTCTTGGCAGACGTAGTCTATCACCCATGGAAGAAAGAGGCGGAAGGCAACCAGACCAGAGACATCATGTACACCATCTCTCTCACCAACCCTCTGGCCCCAAAGTCTGCCACCGTCACTGAGACCCAAGTTAGTGAAACAGCAGTTTGTTCCCACAATTTAACTATAGCTATTGCACCTGACTGTATTTACAATAGTGCCAAACATTTCAGAATAATTGATTTCACTGCCATTTAATGTCAGTCAGGATCTGAAAGCTCCCCTCTTTGTTGTCAGACTCTGTTCAAAGCCAGCCAGGAAAGCGAGTGTTACATCATTGATGCAGAAGTGATCGCTCATGATGTCCCCTACCATGACTACTTCTACACCCTCAACCGCTACATGCTCACCAGGGTGGCCAAGAACAAGTGTCGACTCAGGTAACGATCTTTATCTTCCTGAAGAAGAAAGAAAGTTAAGACATACATGGAGCGCATGTTTGATCATGTGCCTGTGTGTCTGTGTGTGTGTCTCTGTGTGTGCACCTGTGGTGTGTGTCTGTGATGTGTGTCTGTGTGTTTGCATGTGTGTGCGTGTGTGTGTGTGCATGTTCCTGTGTGTGCGTGTCCCTTTGTGTGCGTGTGCCTGTGTGTGCGTGTGCCTGTGTGTGCGTGTGCCTGTGTGTGCGTGTGTGTATGTGAGTCAGGGTGTCCACTGAGCTGCGCTACAGGAAGCAGCCATGGGGCCTGGTGAAAGGCTTCATCGAGAGGAACTCCTGGAGCGGTCTGGACGAGTACTTCAGACACCTCGGTCAGTCTGGAACAGCATTATTTACCCTCTAGCTATGTATCAATTCACAGAAAGTATAAATACAGAGCCTGTGTTAGCGTCTGCACGTTATTTTAACACAGCCATGTTACAGCCAACCAACAGTGGGCAGTACAAGAGGACTGATCCTGGTGTTGGTAAAGTGGCTCATTAATGGCCTTATATTGATTAAAGCATCAAAGAGCTGATCAACCCAGTTCCTGACTAACCACTATATACACAAAACAGGCAAGATATGGAAAATACATTAAACATTCAGTTTTCAGGTTACTGATAAGGAGTGCTCCACCTTCCGGTCAAAATTTAAGTACAAAATGTTTCACATCTTAGTTACTACCTTGGTAGATGACAACAGATGTGCATGAGTAGCCTAATAAACTTGACACCTGAGTGAGTCTCTGGATCTACATATGGTTGCGCTTACCAGAGCAGCATCTTCACTGCAGCCTTGTTATAGACACTATACATGGTCACTGTCAATACAAAAAGTCACACGTACAGACATCATATACATTTGGGGATGTTTGGGTGCTCTTGGCCTACAGAGGTGGAGCTGGGTAAAGTGGAGGTGGTCCTAACACAGCCACACAGACTGTCTCCGAAGGCAGTGAGGAGGAGGAAGAGAGTGTTGGTGCGGCCCCCCCAGATGGACCAGGCTCTAGGCTCCCTGACAACCCCCGAGGACGACAAGGAGGTCATCCACTTCATCAAGCGTGTGGCAGGTCTGACACACAACATTTCCCAAATATTAGGAAAAGCTTGTAGAATGAAGCTGATCATGTCACTCTTATTTCAAAAGCATTGTATTACAGTAAACTGTCTTAAATTATACCTCTTCTAGAGCAGCATATTCAGGCCCTGATAAAACCACAGTTATATTTATTGCTGTTATATTTGTTGATGGAGACACTGACTTAGTCACTTTAAACAAGACATGTTAGATGTGTGAAATCCAACTAGCTTTTGAGCAGCTTGAAAGTACTTTCTGTGATGGTTGGTTTTGTTTATATCCAATATGGCTGCCTTCATTAGGTTCCACCCAGACCAGACACATACCAGACCCCGTCCCAGGTGGCCTGGCACTCTACAACGTCTCCAAGCTGCTGCTCCTCATCAGCCTGGTGTGAGTACCTGTCTGGCCCACACTCTGGCCCCCAGTCTGGCCTCCAGTCTGGCCCCCAGTCTGGCCTCCAGTCTGGCCCCCAGTCTGGCCCCCAGCCTGGCCCCCAGTCTGGTCTCCAGTCTGGCCTCCAGTCTGGCCTCCAGTCTGGCCCCCAGTCTGGCCCCCAGTCTGGCCTCCAGTCTGGCCCCCAGTCTGGCCCCCAGTCTGGCCACCAGTCTGGCCCCCAGTCTGGCCCCCAGTTTGGCCTCCAGTCTGGCCCCCAGTCTGGCCTCCAGTCTGGCCCCCAGTCTGGCCCCCAGTCTGGCCCCCAGGGGGGCCATCCTGTCAGGACAGAATCTTTTAATAAACATGTTTATTGACACAACCTCGCTGTTATCATTCTGTCTGTATACATGGACATATTTATGCATGTACATTATTATTGTTAACATAACTCATCAAAGCAAATATGTATTAATTTCCCCCTCTCCTGCAACTCAGACAGATGGAGTGTTGGAGAGGGAACATAAACATCTTGTTTCATCACTTGGTTTTGGTGTTGTATGTAATCTCTCTCTTTCTCTCTCTTTGCACTCATTGCATCCTATAGGATCTGTATAAGGTATAGTTACTTTTGCACCAGTCCTATGTTTTTGGTTTTGAGTTTCATTTGATTGATTTATTTATAATAAAGCCTTTTCAGTAATTGAAGATTAAAACATAGTTTACCCCTCCCTCTCTCTACCTCACTATCTCTCTCTCTGTATCTCTCTGTATCTCTCTCTGTATCTCTCTGTATCTCACTTATATTTTATTTTATTGTATTCCACTTAGTATTGCTAGTTTATGTACCCTTAGTATAGTTAGACCACATATTTAAATGTAAGATTCCTATATGTTTATTGTATGCACCTTCCTGCCAAAGCAAATTCCTTGTCTGTGCAAACTTTCATGGCGAATAAATCCCTATTCTGATTCTCATCTCTCTCTGGATCTCTCTGTATCTCTCTCTGTATCTCTCTGTATCTCTGTGTATCTCTCTCTGTATCTCTCTCTATATCTCTTTCTGTATCTCTCTCTCTCTCTGTATCTCTTTTTGTATCTCTCTCTCTCTGTATCTCCCTCTCTATGTATCTCTCTCTGTATCTCTCTCTGTATCATACAGCCTAGTGCTGCTGGTGTTTCTGAACATGATGCTGTTCTACAAGCTATGGATGCTGGAGTACACAACACAGAGTCTGTCTTCCTGGCAAGACCTCCGTCCTCCAGAAAGGTACCATGCACAGACATACCGTATCTAACCCTAGTTATGCTCACTGACCTTTATATTTCAAAAGTACCTCTTCCATCTTGATATCTCAATTAGTTGTATCTTGAGCTGTTTAAGTAATCTGGTAAAATAAGGGTTATTAACATTTTTGCTTTCATTGATTACATGTTAGTGAATTGTGTGATTTCCAGTAAACTGCCCCAGACTCAGCAAGAGTTGACAAAGCTCTTAGAGACGCAGCAGCGTTACCATGACAATGAACTGCAGAAATGGAAAGAGATCATCAAGACTTCTGTCATCCTGCTGGATGAGGTGAGTACCAATCAGAATGTAGAATCACTCAGGTCGGAACCCAAAGATACCAGAAATGATCTCTCATATGTGATCTCTTATTAAAACCTGAGTTTGTACAGTACTTTTGAAATGGATTTTGCTCTTCCTATATATACAGGTCATGTGATTTCTTAAGTAAAATAACATATTTGCAAGCAGCAATGGAGATGGGATCTTTGTATTGTAGGAAGGCTAACATTATGAGGGGAAAAGTGAAATATGACTGGCACTATGACTTGACTAGGAGCTATTGATCTTTGTGGAATACATTTATAATAAAATTCTAGCGAGTTTCAGTACAACCAACATGTTGTGGGTTTTCTCCACTGTTGCTGACATGTTTCTCTGCTGCAGATGAAGAGCTCGTTACTGAACCTGCAGAAGGGCATCGGCTCGAGGGACTATAATTCAGAATCATCAGAGAAGAGGACACAATATCACTGACAAACAATCCTAAGGCAAAATGGACATTATGTGCAATATACAACCATTTCTGGTGGCCCACAACCTCTAGGAATTCAAAACAAACTTGGTTGAGGAGCGTCTGTCGACTGCAGTGCGGTCTGTCGACTGCAGTGCGGTCTGTCGACTGCAGTGTGGTCTTGTGAAAAATCCCAATCCGGTTTCTCTTTTTTCAAAGAATGTTGTAATGTTTGTTGATGCCACTGATGGAAGATAGTCACATTGAAATCAGCTTATTTTGTCTCAGACTCGGTAAAGTTGAAAACACCTGAAGTATCCGTTTTCCACCCAGCATTGGAATCTGGGAGCAGGTTTCAGCCACAGCAGAACCACAATCCGCTTCCTCTCCAGAAGCAGCCAATATATGTTGTCCACCTAACCCTAACCCTTACTGACAGATGCCCCAACTCTGAGAAGAGAGCACCTTTTAGCCCCGATGATATTACTGTTAACAATTACAACAGGGTTCGGCAGACTAGAACCAGATGAGAATTATAACAGATCTGCAGCAGATATGGATGCATATAATTACATGTATAATATTTCATATGTTAGTTTTAATTGTGTCCATTGTGGCCAGGGCTTATTTATAATATGCTTCCGTGGCATGTCAGGGCTGGTTTCCCTGAGAGCTTGTGTTGCCATGCATTTTTTAAGGCTTAAATTGTCTCTACTTGTAGAGTTGCTCTGTAGAGTTGCTCTTGTAGAGTTCTACGATGCTCTGTCCTGTTTTACTGACTCGTTGGAAAACCTAGCTTGGCTGTTAGCATTAAAGACAATGTATGGGACTATTTATTAGCTTCAGTATAGATGTTGTTAGTGTTCTAATGTCTAATGTTTATCCAACATTATGCATGACAAATTGTTAAAATCTTAACTGCAGCAAAACATTCTTCTTTTAATCCTTCTTTCAATGTTGTTGCTTTAACCTGGGATCAGGTTATAAAATGGACAGTGGTTTCTCTGTGTCAATGTATGTCATGTTTTATCTAAAATGTTATTTATCTGGATAATATTCTCTCCACACCTGTGGAGTCGCTTAGTGTTGTATGCCAAGTGAGGATGTAGTGGCACTAAATCTGCCCTCCCCAACACACACTTACAAATGGCTCTTCTATTCATTAAGGTAATAAATACATTTTTGACAATAGGTCACTGAGGGGACCAGAACTGTACCAGAACTGTACCAGAGCTGTACCAGAGCTGTACCAGAACTGTACCAGAGCTGTACTAGAGCTGTATACCAGAGCTGTACCAGAGCTGTACCAGAGCTGTACTAGAGCTGTATACCACAACCTAAGTAAGGCAATTAAGCTGTAAGGAAATGGAAAGACTAAGCTGTGAAATCCTTGTCCCTGCTTGAAGTTAATAATGTGTTAAGTATTTAGAGGTATTTATTTATGCTTCCTTATTTACGTACAGTGAAAGACTGAAATGTAACGCTAAGGAATCGTCATTGTCCAAAGACGTTTATGAACTTCACAGTTCCGTGACTGTCACCAGTGTCTCTTCTGGTTTCAGTGCCCATGAATGTTAACTGATCTGATGGTATCTCCTCTCCACCTGTCCATGTACTGTGTTGACAGTAATGCAATTACACTTATGATGATGCATGAGTGCTTGTCGAAAGATCATGGATGCTCAAACCAATGTGTTTTTGAGTTTATTATCTATTGTGTGTAGTAAAACATGAAAAATTACAAACATTCCCATAGTAAACAATTGGACCCACAAGTGTACTTTGTGGCGATGTGACAGAGCACATAACACATTTAAAACTAGACTTCAACATAAAGTAGGACTTAAAAGTATACAGTACATTTGATGGTGAATTAGGAGGATTCAAATGCAAATATGACATTTTTACATTGAAAGCTTAAAAAATGATTCTCCTTTCAATATTTCAGTATTGATGAAGTAAGCTCAGAAAGTATTCAGACTCCTCTCCATTCAAAAAGGATTTAGTTCATATTTGTTCTCATCAATCTACATAAACCCTACAGCAAACCCTAACAACAAAGCTGAATCTTATCATCAAAAGATTTTTTTTTTCTTTTTTCTAGAAAGCATTCAGAGCCTCTCTGTCCCTCTCTCTGTCTCTCTCTCTGTCCCTCTCTCTGTCCCTCTCTGTCTCTCTCTCTGTCCCTCTCTCTGTCCCTCTCTCTGTCTCTCTCTCTGTCCCTCTCTCTGTCCCTCTCTCTGTCTCTCTCTCTGTCCCTCTCTCTGTCCCTCTCTCTGTCCCTCTCTCTGTCTCTCTCTCTGTCCCTCTCTCTGTCTCTCTCTCTGTCTCTCTCTCTGTCCCTCTCTCTGTCCCTCTATCTGTCTCTCTCTCTGTCCCTCTCTCTGTCTCTCTCTCTGTCCCTCTCTCTGGCTCTCTCTCTGTCCCTCTCTCTGTCCCTCTCTCTGTCTCTCTCTCTGTCCCTCTCTCTGTCCCTCTCTCTGTCTCTCTCTCTGTCCCTCTCTCTGTCCCTCTCTCTGTCTCTCTCTCTGTCCCTCTCTCTGTCCCTCTCTCTGTCTCTCTCTCTGTCCCTCTCTCTGTCCCTCTCTCTGGCTCTCTCTCTGTCCCTCTCTCTGGCTCTCTCTCTGTCTCTCTCTCTGTCCCTCTCTCTGGCTCTCTCTCTGTCTCTCTCTCTGTCCCTCTCTCTGTCCCTCTCTCTGTCCCTCTCTGTCTCATGCTCTCTCTCCCCCCCCCTTCATATTAAGTACTGATTTTTCTTTGGGAGTGATTATGGCCTCATGACTACAAGTTGGCTCTGTATGTATATTTTTCGGCTTCATATTTGAATCAGATATCCAGTATGACTCTAAATACCATACATACACTATGAATACAATAACCTGTTGTGTATAGTTTCAGTCTTCACAAACTTGAGAAACTATGGAAGCAAATCAGTGGCACGTTTTGAATTTTAAAAGGCACTGAATACTTAGTATTGCAATTTAAAGACCACCGAATTTGTTGGTTTTGAATTCAGGGATGCCTTACCGATTCTTGGTATTCCGAATGTTGCAATCAGATTTTTAAATATTATTTATATATATGTATACATATATATAATTTCTGATTGTGGTTGTCAGTTAAAGTATTAATCTTCGTCTTTGCTCCAGATAGGCAGTCAACAATCTATGCTCGCGCTTAACATAATATATTTGCCATGATGTCATGAACGTTTTTAAGAAAAATCAAATCTGTTTCAAAATAACTGGAATAAACTATATTAACAACATTTTATGTATGTGTGACAACCGTTTGCTAAACTTGCTACAACAGGGCAGGCAACTCAAGCCAGTTCTCCCTATGGCTCATTCAGCTCAATGTAAATCGGCTATCGGCCAATGTGAACTTTTGTGCTCGTGCCCTGTTAGTATCGGCGAGCACATTTGCAGGCAACTTTTATTAACGTGAGCAAATAAATGGGGTGCTAGTTTATCAATTTCGGATTGGTTTCAAACTTAGCAAAAATCCAGAAAAATTATTATATGAAAAAGCTCGTAGTATGAGCCAGGTTCGAGAATCGAACAAAAATTATTGGGGGAGATAGTTTTGTAAATGTTGACTGGAGTTAATAGAATAAAAACGACCGGAAGAGTCGGAAACCTAACCGTAAATGCAATATCACCTACATCCACCGGGGCCGTTGCTTCAAGCCGAGGGGCGAGGGGTGGGGGCTTGGTTCGTATCATAGAGTTAGGGTTGGGGGCCAACCCTCTATTCGTTCCACTTGCTCCACAGCTCCAGTGTTATGGTAGCCGTTCTTTGAATCAATTCCATTCAGTGTCTTCAATCCATTTTATAGATCTTACAACTTTTGATTGTTGTAAAGGTTGCTTTGTTTGAAAGCTATTCTGCGTGCTTATGTAAGATACACATTTAGTTGTGCACGTTTGATGTATTGTGCAATGGGTTACCTATTCTCTAAACCACAAGGGGGCGTTTGTACCTCTATCCAACCACCAAGCTGCTAGCTGGGGTAATTTAAGCGTAAAATACTTTGTACGTTTTGGCTGACACTCCTTCTCTTAAGCAGCGAATACCACATTTTAAGCATGATAACGTTTTCTCGTGAATTCTCCCAACAACAATGCTGCTTATTTTTATACAAATGTGTAGTTAATAACTCAATCGATGTGACGGGGATTTTTCCACTCTTACATTGTTAGATTATACATTTTCTCATAGATTATTTTGTGGTACAGTGAAACGTCCAATCACATTTTGATTTAAGAATAGGGACGGAATGTTTTATAAATATAAATTATTGTCCGCCCGAGATTACCAAGAGACGCTGCTGGGGCCGCCTACCACTGACAGCTGAACTGGAACCTCAAAGTTGTGCCGCAAAGCGGCAGAACTGGGCACAGTTGCATGTTGCTTCTGACTACTGTACGAGCATGGATGTAAAGAAAAGGCGTTCATTTAATTAGAATATTCCCATAGCCTTTTAACAACTGTGGAAAAAAAGTGATTAGGCTACATTGAACGGAAAACGAAAATAGAATGTACCGTGGGTTTTCAATTCCAGTTCTTGCGGAGCGAAGTCGAAACAAGGAGCGTCTGAAGGCAAATTTAGCCGGGTTATGTGAGTTGGAATTGCTTAAACAACGGCAGGAGTGCCTGGTGTTGGGTGCACTGTCGCTCGGGGATACTGTTCACTGCCCCGACGTTTGGCAGCCCGCTCGGTATAACTCAGATAAACCATGCTCCAAGAACGACCATCGGTGTCAGCCGGTAAGAAATATTTTACTGGGAATCATACTTTTCTCAGTCCTTTATGAATAGCATAACCTACGTATGAGCACGCCTCTTAAATCATACATGTTGCTGTGTTGCCTTCAAACTCTCATCTTGTCGTTGATATGAATGAATGTAGATATTTGGGTCCAAGGTGCCCCGCGGTGCAGAATGATCGTGACAATGTTGGTGTATCCAGTAGGTAGATTGCCGACATTCTCAGCACACCTTTGTAATAACTTTTATCGTCAGTCAAGTAACTGTCCATGTCATTTAAACCTTCAGTTGTGATTAAGACACATGCTCTCTAACAATGTCCGACACTGACTTTTACATTTGTAGGCCTAACATGTGTTTTATTGATTGGGTGTAATCGAAAAGTTTATTTCTTGAACAAGAATGTACGCTCGGCCTACAAGTTGCATTTAGACCATGGATTAGCCGTTTGGTTAGCCCAGTTTCACCCTCACCAAGCCTAGCTGCAGTAAGCTCTGCAGCGGTCTTGGGTGGTCCATCGTAATGCAGAACTGGCAACCATTCCAGGAGTTTGTCTCACGCGGCTCTGCTTGTGCCTCTCCTCTAAACCAAAGGCTGTCTTATGGGCTGTTGGTAAAGAGGAGTTAAGTAGAGTTGTAATAATAAATAATACATTTTTTAAATGCCTGTGACACCAAAATGGACGTTTCACGTAATTAACCCCCATATGGGGCGAAGTGGGAAATTGGGAAATTGTTCAAATTCTTCAACATATGGATTTAAATCTAACATGTAACCACAGTTTTTCATACTAACATACGCCTCAATCTAGTTATCAAAGAAAAAAGGGTTTTAAAGGAAATATAAAATAACGACTTGGCAATTTGATGGCCATTGTAGATAAATGTCACAGTGTTTGCAAAATGTGTGTGTGTGAGCAGACTGCCAGGTTCATTCTTGTGGATGGGTTAGGGTTAGGGTGCTGAAAGCAATCTGACATCAGACAACAGCTGTGAAAGCAATGCCCTAGCTGCAAAACAACTGTGTGTCAAAGTTTCTCTGTATACTGATTGGAATAGTTTATGATTTAGAAATTAACGAAATAATTCGATCTGTGTTAAACCTTTTAACATTGCTGGTCAATTTGAAATTCTTTAATTGGTTAGATTATAAGTGTTTCTTGGGGTGGTGGACTGTACTGTAAGAACCCCCAGAATGCAGCTGTGTAGCCATGTTTCCAGGGCCTCCTGGTGAAGTACACTGTGTATGCTTTCTAATCCTGGCTCTGATGGGAAACACAGTGGGTTGTCAAGATTGAGTGTAGAGTCAGAGCAGGGGGTGAAATAGTGTGGGGGGGGGGATTTCCATGGATTTCAACCTTCCCTTCCAGTAAGATCCATGGGGTTTAGCTGGGTCGCCTGGGTCGAGATGAGCTATGCTTGAGCTGCTTGGCTACGAGGTGGAAAACCTAGGAACTCTAAATGAACCTGCTAGATAGACAGTTATCAAAGAACATATATTGTTCTTCTGTGCTGTTAGCACGCCTCCCAGCAAGCAATGGCATAGAGTGTTAATTATTGATGCAAACAAAAGGTTTGATAGCCAAGGATTCCTGTGGGAGGTTTGAGAGGAGTGAGTGACTGGATGGGAAGTTTGTGTGGTGAGTGGCTACACAGCTGCTACCATTTTGTGTTCCATGGACAGGAAGTGTGCTGGGTAGGTGGGTAAGAGGATGGGTAAGAGGATGATTTGGTGAAAGATACAGGAATCATTGATTAAATCTTTGATTTGGGTTACTGTTGGAGAAAGGAAATGTCTTGATTTCATGGGTGTTTGTATGTGTGCATGTGTTTGTGTCTTTGTGCATATGTGACTGTGTGTGTGCATGCGGACATGGCTGTGCATGCATTTGTTTATGATTTTTATCAAATCTAAATGATTCAGCAAAATAATCAACTCATTCAATGTTGCTCAATTTAGCAGCATCATCCTGACTCATAGGTCTCATGACTATACTGTGTTTTGATGGAGAAGAATATAGTAACTTAATGAATTGTCCACATTCTACTGTTGATAGTTTTTTCAGTATTTTCATATATATTTACTATCTACCATTTGGTCCAGAGTCCAAGGGAAATAAAGTGTTACCCCAATTATGAGAGAATCATTTACCTATTTAATAAAAAGCACTATCATGTGCTGTTACATTCCAAAATGTTTTGGTCTATTGGCTGAGGTTCTCATCTTGGAATGGGATTGAGTGTGGTCTTTCTGTAGCTAGACCTCTCTAGGCTATGGAAAGGTCTGTAGGCTATGGAGGGGTCTGGTCATTGGGATTATATACAGCTCCCCCTCTCAGTGTAAGTGTGTGCGTTCAGGGGAAACAAGTATCCATTGATGCAGTGTGGTCTCATGAGTTGCTCCTGAACCTACACACAGGCCCTTTCATCCAATACATGCCTGACATTAGTTTCTCAACACACACTCACTCATACTCACACACAAATGTGAAACTAACTCATGAACATATATCACATATGTGAACATATTTTAATTTCAAACATCAGAATTGAACAGCCTAACAGTCGGTCCACTACAAGTTAGACAGACCCTTTTATACTGTATGTATTTAAATGCTATGTATATGTTAATGCAGGACTTGATTTGACTCCTTTTTGTGAAAATAAAGAAATGCTCATGAGTCATGTGTGTAGTCAATAAGTTCACATCCCTGTTCGTCACATTTTGGCGCTTCTGTGGCCAAACCCCCCAGCATTTTGCGTACTACATTGATGTGGGATTTAGGGTTATGGTTTGGGTAATTATGATTAGAAATGGGGTCAGGTGTATGGCAAGGGTTATGGTCTGGTTAAGTTTAATATGCTGAAAGTTCTTCCCATGGGGCTATATATGACACATTTAGACTGAGAAGAGGCATGTACAGTATATACTGAAATCAGTTTAAAAGATTTGTATTCATCATTTTAAATATGAGGTCCTTGCTGGCCTTTGCTCTCTGTTTCAACCACATAATGATGAAGCACAAATGCTAGTAACCACCCTCATCATACAACAGCCTCTCCCTCTCCCTCCTCTCTGGCCCTCATGCCCCAGGGCCTTCGCGGGTCTTACTGGGGGCTGATGGCCTTCCTGGAGCGCCAGGTAGATGTGCTGAGGGTGGATACCAGCCCCGCAGAGCCCCCCATGCACAGCTTAGGTAAGATCTCCAACACAATATATCGGATCACATTCACAATAAATTTACTTACAAACCCATTGTGGACCCATTTTTCCTAATTAAGATACATTCTGTAAAGAAGACCAATGAATAGTCACAGAAAGTACAACAAAAGGAACCAGTTGTGTCTTTCAAAGTTCTTGTTTTTTGAAGCGCAGTGAGCAAAAAATAACTATGTTCACCAGCAGTAAATTGATTTAACTTCTGAAGGGTCTCTAGATTAGACAAATATTAGTATTTTGTGTGTATGATCTGCACTGGAAGAAATTAATCTGGGTCATCAACCTTTGCTGTTTTGATCATGGTCTTGTTTGTGTGTATTTATGGTTTGCGTGTATTCTTGCAGATTTCAATGAACTGAGTGAAGGCATGAGAAGAGAAATGCTTATGCTCTACGCCAACAACAGAGAAATGCTCTACGCCAACAACAGAGAAATGCTCGACGCCAACAACAGAGAAATGCTCGACGCCAACAACAGACTAAAATCTGCTGGTGAGTGACGGCACACACACCATTTTGTTCTCTTACACTGAGTGTGTAAATCAGTAGGAATAATTTGGTAAAAGTGAGCAGCAGCCTTCTATCAGAACAGCATGGACTCACCGGGGTATGGACTCAAGGGTTAGTGTTTCTAACTTGAACTTTTCAAGGTGGAAGCATTCCACAGGTGCTGGTCCATGTTGACTCCAGTGCTTCCCACTGTTGTCATTTTGGAATCCAGTTTCACACCTGACTTTGTAAACCTGGAAGTTGGAGCTTCCGATGCCATCAGTGTTACAGTGAGCACATGTTTCTTTTCTGTATGTCTAGGGGAAGTTTCCATTGCCCCTCAGGATGGACAGCTAGACTCTCTGTGCCACACATCTGCCCTGCACTCTTTCCCAGTCCCATGTGCCTCTGGTAATGGGATCGCTGAGAAGGCCACGGAATGCCAAGAGGAGTCTTGGCCCTGTCTGCCCCAAGATGGACCTGGGAATGTGGAAGAGGATTTGGAGATGGTGAT
The DNA here is from genome assembly GCF_021917145.1 of Hypomesus transpacificus. Classification (NCBI taxonomy): domain Eukaryota; kingdom Metazoa; phylum Chordata; class Actinopteri; order Osmeriformes; family Osmeridae; genus Hypomesus; species Hypomesus transpacificus. The sequence continues at coordinate 96,574 of NC_061079.1, forward strand.
GGGGGAGATGAGGAAAAGCAAGCCTACAGAAGATTACTACTGCCAAGCCAAGAATGTGGAGACCTACATCCTGGGCCTGATCCACCGCAGCCCCATACCTTCACTGCTCAGGCCCAACAAGCCCCGCACAAGCCTGGTACACGATGGCATCACTGTGGTTCGGAAGAGCAGCTTCTGTTGCAAAGAAGGCCAGGACCTGCCCCTGAGCTGCAGAGCAGAGGGCCTGTCTCCCTGGGCTAGCAGCAGTTTGGACCAGGAACCCTATGAGCTAATGCCTCTGCATGAAGATGTTCATGTCAATCATCTTCACCAACAACAGCCACCACCACCCCTTCAGCCAGGTCGCTATCCCAGGACCAGAAAGCCTTCCCTGATCAACAACCCACACTCTGCCTCCCTGGACTGTCCACTCTCCTGCCGACCCACTGCCAATCAGGACCCCAGCAGCAGTGAGCCTGACTCACCCCATCACCACTCTCATCAGGCCCCTTCTTCACTGCCCCTGCCTGACCCAAAACTGGTAAATGCCCAGTACATCCCTGCCTATCCATGCCAGGCACCTACACGTTCATTTGCTCGTGCCGTACTCCACTCCCACCGACCCCCTGGAGGGCCGAAATCCAGCCAAAGTGCCTTTCCTCCAGAGAGAAGCAGCATCCAACAACAGCAGCAGCTTCCACCTCCACTCCAGATGCAGTCCAAGTCCAGAGGTGTACCCAAAAAATTTCGCTTTAGTGAGGAGAGACCTGCCTTCAAGAAGCCTGGGAAACGAGCATGCCGATCGCAGTCAGAGAACAGCCTTCTGGGTCAGAGAGGTGTGCCTGAGCACAAGTACAACACATTGGAAAAGGATGGAGGAAGTGGACTTGGAGGAGGAGAAGGAAGGGGAGGAGGAGGGGGAGAAGGAGGAGGTCGTGGAGGTCAAACCCGAGGGAAGAAGACTCAGCTAAGCAGTCGGGGTGGTAGTGCCAGTAGCTACCGACGCTGGCTTTCTACCTTGGAGTTGAGCCAGGATGAACAGCTGCCTGGCCTGCCTCTAGCTCCTGCTGCTGCCAGCCAGCTGGAAGCAGGAATCTCCAGGCGCAACCGTAAAGCAAGGCCTGGACCTCCGAGATGCGCCTACGCCGTCTCCCATCCTCCTCTCCACATGGAACACATGGAGAGGGAGCGGGCTCCCCTTGGCCAGCTTATAGATTGCTGCACCCTCCCAGACCACAGGGAGTCTGAGTCCAGCATCAGTGAGGCAGACTCCCCAGCCTCCAGCTCCCTCTCCAGCGACTCTGATGAGAGCAGTGGCTTCGTGTGGCCCCAGCAGCTGCACCTCCACCTGGCGCTCCCTTCTCCAGCAGGCCCTTCTAAAGGATCCCTGCAGCCCAAAGCCTTTGTCAAGATTAAAGCCTCGCATGCACTCAAGAAGAAGATCCTGCGCTTCCACACCGGCTCTCTCAAGGTCATGACTACAGTTTGACTCAAGGCCTGTGTGGAAAGCAGGGTTAGGAGACATCGCACATCCTTGTTGTATGATTTGCTGGACCACTGCAGTGTGAAAAATACAGTAGACTATGGACTATACAGCTAAAGGTTTGAAGGAACTTGAAGGAATTTCAGTGCTGCCACATTGATATCAGAAAGCAACTCACCAAAGAAACTGAGCTGACCACTGTTCCCTTATTGGCTCTGCTCTGACCCAATACATTTACATTTAGTCATTTAGCAGACGCTCTTATCCAGAGCGACTTACAGTAAGTACAGGGACATTCCCCCGAGGCAAGTAAGGTGAAGTGCCTTGCCCAAGGACACAACGTCATTTGGCACAGCGGGGAATCGATCCGGCAACCTTCTGATTACTAACCCGACTCCCTCACTGCTCAGCCATCTGACTCCCTGTATACAACAGTCTAAGAGACAAGGGTCTATAGCATGAGTTTGCTGTTGTATTGTACAGGTTGCCCAGGTTGTAGGTATGCATAATGAAACCACAGGCCTATTCCAAATGGAACTCCCTAAGACCCCTGACTCCTCAGATGAAAATGACTACAAAGATGAAGATGACTCCCTGACTCCTCAGATGAAGATGACTCCCTGACTACAAAGATGAAGATGACTCCCTGACTACAAAGATGAAGATGACTCCCTGACTACAAAGATGAAGATGACTCCCTGACTACAAAGATGAAGATGACGACTCTCGGACAAAACAGAACAGTGAAACTGCGTAATGTTTTAGGATGAACCTGTCCAGGGAATCAGACCATGTTTGATTATCTATCTTATGTCATGTATTTGTCCCGGAGACCCATTTAAAATTTTTGGGGTTTGGTAAGTTATACCATGTTACATGTGACAGTCTCATTTGCATTATTGACAAGTTGGTTAATAACAGCCTTTCCTTTTTTGTTATTGGTCCCATTTGCAAAATATAAGGCACTGTATATTCACATGCATTTTTAGTAAACAGACATTCCCCCATCCATTGGCCTCTTCCTTCATCCCTCCATCTCTCTCCTCAATCCCTCCATCTGGTTTAAGTTAAAGCCCTGTTCCCTCCAGGGCAAAGGACCTGGAATATGTTCTAGAAGCAGAGAAAGACAGGAGAGTAAGAGAGGAGAAGGGGAGGAGGAGAAGGAAGGGGGAGGAGCATGACCAGTCTGCAATGGGCTGGAGGAGGAAATCCAAACCATAAAACCGAAAACAAACAGAGAGGCCAAAGGGAGAAAAAAAAGTACAGAGTGAAGCTGAAAGGAGTCAGCAAGCACATCTGGCTTTGCTTATGGACAAGCAGGAAAACAAACATGGAGAGCAAGATGGCATCGTGACAGTGGTTGAAAATGGAGAAAGGAAAGCACTTGGTCGGAGTGATTGACCTATTTTCTAAATTTCTTTCTTTTGTATTGCTTTCTTAGTCTTGCTTTTAACTATGATGAGTTTGCACTTGGTGTAGCCTGCTCTCTCTCTCAGCTTTGCTCTCTCTCTCTCCTCACCCCTGTATCCTCTCTCTAATCACCCCTGTTCCCTCTCTCTCAGCTCTACTCTCTCTCTCTCTCTCTATCCTCACCCGCTCCCTCTCACTCTCTGAGCTCTGCTCTCTCTCTCCTTACCCCTGTTCTCTCTCGCTCTCTCTCTCGCTCTCTTTCTCTCAGCTCACTCACCACTGTTCTCTGTCTCTCGCTCTACGCTTGCTAATTTGTTCATCTCCCGACTGTGTCTTAGGGTACGAGTCTTTGGATCATATTTCACGTAACCTGCATAGGCTCAAAAGAGGAAACAGAGAGGATTTGTTTACCTCATTCACTTTCGCGTGACTGATTTAGTATAGTACGACATGAATGAGATTTGTTCACAATTGATACTTACAGGTTTTGTTATTTTTACTTTTCTTACAGTTAAGAGCAGTGTAATTGTTTGCCGTGATAATGAAATGCTAGTGTGATAATAAATGACAGTTTCAAATCATACAAACTGACATGATGTATTGTATTTAATGCACAAGTTTTTCTTTTTAAAATATTATCTCAAATGTGCAATTCCCTTCTATTCTACTCAAATACATTTTGTCTGGTTTAGATGCACTAAGATTTCTTCCTGATGAAAAAATTATCCAAACACTCTTACTCCGAAGACACAGTCGGGAAATTAATAAATAATTTCTGTTTCCTCTACTGAGCCGCAACAGTCCCGATGCGCGGCCACAAGAAAAAGAAACAAATTGTTCACGAACGACACATCCCTGCTTTAGGGTTAACCCTAACCCTAACCCGAACGACACATCCCTGCTTTAGGGTTAACCCTAACCCTAACCCTAACGACACATCCCTGCTTTAGGGTTAACCCTAACGACACATCCCTGCTTTAGGGTTAACCCTAACCCTAACCCTAACGACACATCCCTGCTTTAGGGTTAACCCTAACCCTAACCCTAACGACACATCCCTGCTTTAGGGTTAACCCTAACCCTAACCCTAACGACACATCCCTGCTTTAGGGTTAACCCTAACCCTAACCCGAACGACACATCCCTGCTTTAGGGTTAACCCTAACGACACATCCCTGCTTTAGGGTTAACCCTAACCCTAACGACACATCCCTGCTTTAGGGTTAACCCTAACGACACATCCCTGCTTTAGGGTTAACCCTAACCCTAACCCTAACGACACATCCCTGCTTTAGGGTTAACCCTAACCCTAACCCTAACGACACATCCCTGCTTTAGGGTTAACCCTAACCCTAACCCTAACGACACATCCCTGCTTTAGGGTTAACCCTAACCCTAACCCTAACGACACATCCCTGCTTTAGGGTTAACCCTAACCCTAACCCTAACGACACATCCCTGCTTTTCAATACTGTTGATTTTGGGGCTTCCTGAAATGCTTCAAGTAATACAAAAACACAAACAAATGCTGATCCCAGGGACAAGTTCCATAAAGCACACTCAAAAATGGGGATTAAAGTCCCAAACCTGACACGAGTGAACGTAACAAATCAGTAGGGGATAAAGTTCCATAAAGCCCTGTTCTAGTTCATGCAATCAATCAACTAATTCGAGCCAGGTTCAAGTAGTCCAGATAATTGCTTGTGCACGCTATTCTTAAGCAGCCCGAGAGGTAGAACATGGATCATATCGATCCACCATGGCAGAAATACGCTTGAATGGCGTAAGATTTTAGATCCATTTCTGCCCTGGGAGAGCACAAGGCCTGCTCTCCTCCCTGGGTAATGTGTGAGAGAAAGCAGCTTCACCACAGGGTCAGGAGGATACTGCACACATCTATGGAGGCATAATTACCAGATATGTTTATTTCCAAGATGTATGCTAAAGTATTACAATTTAAGGAAAATATTAATGAGTTGTGTTTATTTATTTGTTTTCGTTGTTATGCCAACTCACAAACAACTGTGTTGCTGCAATTATTTAAAGCATTTTCTAAACACATTGTTTTCATAGATATTATGAAATAACATGATTTTTATCATATGTCCAGTAGCTTTAGTATCTCAAAACAATTTCAGGTGTTAAAGCTGCTAAAGTTCATGGTCTCCAGGGAGAAGAAGGATGCATTTTCAACATTCTTGTTCCAAAACAAAAGGCCAGCATTGCTAAAGTTAAAGTAGTCACAACAGGAAGGTTAGTGGGATGCCCAAGGTGCATGCTTGTAAACTCCTCATACTCTTTCATCAAATACTATGATTGGGTACATGGGATGAGACTAACATCTACTGGTCTTACTTTTCTTTTGTGACCATACAGTATAAGGATTGTCGGGAGTATGCAATGTGTCAAAGTGTCATGTGACGTCAGATGAACAAAGTGTCATGTGACATCAGATGAACAAAGTGTCATGTGACGTCAGAGTTCCTGCGTGGGTGAGCTGCTGTCTCTGCTCCTCTGGCTGGGGGGCGCTGCCTCGGGGCAGGGGGGCGCTGCCTCGGGGGAGGGGGGCGAGGGTGGAGGAGTCAGACGGGACAGGTCGAGCTGGCCTTGAGCTGGACCAATAGACTGCCTCCGAACAGCTGACCTGCACCAGGGGGAGGAACCAACAGCATTGTCACCAGGCTCACAAAATCGGTCAAGGAGATTGGTAGCAACTCTCAAATAATCTATTAACCATTATCTCTTCAGATATACCAAATAATAATGGTTGAGTTTTTTCTACTATATGCACAACTATTGACAATCTATAAAGACACACTTTGTTCAGTATTTTCAGTAATTATTTGTCTTGGGCTCACCTGTCTTCGGCCCCCATGTCTTCTGACTGCTCCCCACCAGAAGGGCTGTCTGTGCGGGGAAGGCTGTTCTCGTTGAAGGGATCCTCCTCCTCTTCCGGCCCGTCCAGAGACCAGCGCAGTTCCCCACTCTCCACCTCACTCATCTCAGTGGGCTCCACCACGATGGAGGGCAGCCGCTCCCTGCAGTGCAGCTCGCTGCCTGACTTTGAGTCTGACTCTGTGGCCACGGGAAACTCAGGAAAGATCTAGGTAGCAGTGGAAAGAGGGACAGTACTGTCACATGATGAAGGTAAAGAGATCAATGTGGTATGGCCTTCATTTACCCCCTTTCCACCAAAGTGAACCGGGAGCTAGTTCGGAGCTGGTGCTAGAGCCAGTTCGGAGCTGGTTCAAGAACGGAGCTTACTAAGAACCGGTTTGCTTTTCCACGGGCGAGAGCCACCACAGAGCCACGTCATTATGTCGCTGTATACGTCTCATATTTCCCAGCAACGCTAGCACGGTAGCGCCAAACACAAACACAACATCAACAATGGCGGACGTTTCGAAAAGTACAAATTAGCAGTTTCATCAATAAAATAAGCACATTTTCAGCAACTACACTGCCCACTTCGCGATACATTTTCATTCAGATTCTGATTTACAAGTACCGTTTAGCTGAAATATGAATTGTAAAAACTTAGAGCAATGGCGGCCAAAGCGTTTTGTTGGTCACGTAACCCCGCCCCAAGCGGTTCTTTATTGGTTTGTAAACTAGACCAGCTCCGAAGTGGTGCTCGTTGCGAACCACGTACGAACCACTTTTCCGGTTCCCTGTCTGTCGAAAGAGAAAGAACTGGTTCAGGATTAGGCACCGGCTCCGAACCGGCACCCAAAATGCGTTGGTGGAAAAGGGGTAACAGTGTGTGTACTGGAAAAACCTTCTCCGTTCTCTTTGGGCCTGGGGCCGGACCTTGTAAGGTTAGGGTTAGTGTACCGGGTTAGGGTTAGTGTACCGGGTTAGGGTAAGTGTTAGTGTACCGGGTTAGGGTTAGTGTACCTGGTAGGGTTAGTGTACCTGGTAGGGTTAGGGTTAGTGTACCTGGTAGGGTTAGTGTACCTGGTAGGGTTAAGGTTAGTGTACCTGGTAGGGTTAGTGTACCTGGTAGGGTTAGTGTACCTGGTAGGGTTAGGGTTAGTGTACCTGGTAGGGTTAGTGTACCTGGTAGGGTTAGGGTTAGTGTACCTGGTAGGCCCTGCTTCCTCTCCTCTGTCCTGGACTCTCCTCCATGGGTGAATCTGTTGGACCTGTGATGGTAATCACACTGTAGACAGACCAAAGAGCATTATTTAGTTCATTGATCACATATAAAACGATTTACAGACTATTTAAGTATATCATTCTTTGCATGTAGACACGCACGTTAGACACGTGGGAGTAGCTCAGTCTTTCCTCAAACACACCTTGACAGCCTACAAAACGCACCAAGATCAGCAAGCCTGATTATAGCCACAGGCCCGGTTTGTAGGGGTCATATTAGTGTTCCACGTCCTACAGTAGCTCTATAGCTGGACAGTGAATCATGAGTGTTCAGGGCTGGATTAAATTAGTCTCACCATGACATTAATCCCTGCTGTAAGACTATAATGAGGTAACAGACTTGCATGCTCAGTGACTTCTCACTTCTCAGGGATAGGGGGATGGAAGGGAAGTTAGTTAAAAATAATATCCAGTACACGAGTAAAACAACGTGGTTTTCCCTTGTTAGTGCTAAAACAGCTTATTGGAAACAAAATCTTCTCTGTACCAATTAACTCCAATACCCTGACAGTAGAAGAATCTGACACTAGCAGTGCTCAAAGAGAACAAATATTCATATTGTTTCACATAAAACAACACTGACTTGGACTGACATCCAATAATTCTAAATCAAAGAGCAACTTTACTAAAACAGCTTGTTCTATTCCTCCTTGTCCCGGTTACAGAACCACCAGGCTGGAGAGGAGAGCATTGAGCTCAGTCCCTCGTTCCTAACCCTCGTACCTAACTCAGGCACCAGACTCTTACCCCCACCAGACTCTTACCCACACCAGATTCTTACCCACACCAGACTCTTACCCAAACCAGATTCTTTTACACCATCTTACCTGTGAGGTGAAGCTGGGACTCGGCTGGCAGGGGTGCAGCTCATGTCTGTTCGGGCTTTGGTCCTGAGGCAGTAGATGAAAGAGTTGATGAGAGGAGGGAAGAGGCTGTAGCTGGTCTGCAGGGTCCTATTCAGAAATGTTAGAATGTGAACCAAATTTGTAGTTCAATGTCTTAATAAAACCAATGCAGAATCAACTAAAGAAATCTTCTTCAAAGCTTTATCTTTAGTTGTTCCTCTATTTCCTTTCTGTCAGTTTGCAACTCTATTTAGTTCTGGTTCACTTTCTACGGACCTTCTCATCTCCTTTTACCCTTTACATATGCATTGACACAAACAAGATCACATTCACGTTGTAACACGCAAGCCAGCTTTACTGACAGACAGCTTAATGCCACATTCAATTACCAACAAAGTGCTGATGTCCGCACACAGGCTGTGGCCTTAATGGACAAACTGTCGTGAGAGAGTTTTCTCTGACCACCCTGACCATCAAACTTTAAATCTATCAGATGTATATTGTCTGATGTATATGTCTATATTAGCCCAAAATTACAATGACCAGGCCTACATACTCTGGTAAATCCTTTGCCTTGTTTTTGGAAATATTCTGAAATATTGCTTTTGGCCACATGGTGGTGCTGGTATGTGGTATGGTTCAGCAGTGTTCAACTGTAATAATAACAATTCCCTCTCACATCTAAAACAGCCTTGCATAAATAAAGTTTGTTAAAGCCTCATAGACAATATACTGGTGAGAGTAATGTATCCTGTTGACAATTATTTATATATTTTAATTTATTTAGGAGTCTATAGAAGTATGTCCTCGCACTGTACAAAAGCCTGGTTACTCCCATGCTATTTGTGACCATGGTGATGATAGCCCTGTATATAGGCCCTGTGTGCCTGGCAACAACAGGACGACACTGCACCAGTTCCACGCTACACCTCAGTGACCCAGGGGACCAAGACTAGTAACTTAGGAGACCAGGGGACCAGGACTACTAACCTAGGAGACCAGGGGATCAGGACTATTGACCTAGGAGAGCAGGACTAGTAATTTAGGAGACCAGTGGACCAGTACTAGTAACTTAGGAGACCAGGGGACCAGGACTAGTAACCTAAGAGACCAGGACTAGCAACTTAGGAGACCAGGAGACCAGGACAAGTAACCTAAGAGACCAGGACTAGTAACTTAGGAGACCAGGAGACCAGGACAAGTAACCTAGGAGACCAGGGGACCAGCAGGACTAGTAACCTAGGAGACCAGGGGACCAGCAGGACTAGTAACCTAGGAGACCAGGGGACCAGGGTCTCCTAGGACTGCCTCCATCATGCGCTGAGCTATGATAGTGTTGTTGCCCAGGCAACAGAGGGTGGCGGCTCAGCACCAGTTCCTCAGGAAAACATTCCTCTTACTGCCTGCACAGTTTTGCTGCGGGCACACACACTCAGCCACACCACACACAAGCACACATTCCTAAAGAACAACACACAAATGCCAAGACACACTACATACTTTTAAGGGCAAAGATACTTGCAGACTTGCAAGTGCACACACACGGCACACATTTAGATTTTTTGGGGTTGCATGGAGAGAGTCAGGGTGGAGGGAGTCAGAGTGGAGGGAGAGGAGTCAGCATGGAGGGAGTCAGCATGGAGGGAGTCAGGGTGGAGGCAGTCAGCATGGAGAGAGTCAGGGTGGAGGGAGTCAGGGTGGAGGGAGAGGAATCAGCATGGAGGGAGTCAGGGTGGAGGCAGTCAGCATGGAGAGAGTCAGGGTGGAGGGAGTCAGGGTGGAGGGAGTCAGGGAGTCAGAGTGGAGGGAGTCAGAGTGGAGGGAGTCAGAGTGGAGGGAGTCATGGAGGAGGGAGTCAGGGTGGAGGGAGAGGAATCAGCATGGAGGGAGTCAGGGTGGAGGGAGTCAGCATGGAGAGAGTCAGGGTGGAGGGAGTCAGGGAGGAGGGAGTCAGGGTGGAGGGAGAGGAATCAGCATGGAGGGAGTCAGAGTGGAGGGAGTCAGCATGGAGAGAGTCAAGGTGGAGGGAGTCAGGGTGGAGGGAGTCAGGGTGGAGGGAGTCAAGGTGGAGGGAGTCAGAGCAGAGGGAGAAGAGTCAGGGCTGGATTCAGGAAGACAAAGTAAGCAAAAGATGAAATGGAGGGACAGTCAGCAAGAATTAGCACATTCTCATAAAACACAAGAAAGATTTTATGGGCTCTATAGTTACAGTTCTTCTTTTTTAATCTCATTAAGTGTTATTAGACAAGAAGAGGAGAAATTAGAGTAGAAATGGTAACACTGATGACAAATCACTTTTAGGACTGAACACAAAGAAGTGTGTATTGACCGAGCAGAGTTCAGGGAGACACACCAAAAAAGGTCTGGAATCAGAACAGCAGACGCAGCTCAGCCCCGTAGAGACAGAAGAATAAGGAGAGAGAGGAGCAGCAGAGAGAGAGAGAGAGAGAGAGAGAGAGAGAGAGAGAGAGAGAGAGAGAGAGAGAGAGAGAGAGGAGAGAGAGAGAGAGAGAGAGAGAGAGAGGAGAGAGAGAGAGAGAGAGAGAGAGAGAGAGAGAGAGAGAGAGAGAGAGAGAGAGAGAGAGAGAGATGCATACACAGTCAAACAGGAAGAGCAAGTCCGGGGTTAAATAGTGAGTCAAGAGACAGGTGGAAGGAGACAGTGAGATGAGAGCAGAGAGACAGGTGGAAGGAGACAGAGTGAGCCAAGAGCAGAGAGACAGGTGGAAGGAGACAGTGACAGACAGGTGGAGGGAGACAGAGTGAGCAGAGAAAGAGCAGGGGGCTGTCCGGAGAGGAAGAGGGAGGGCAATCCTAAAAAAGAGGGAAGGAGGGCTATCCAGAGAAGGAAGGAAACAGACTGGTTGACAACTGTAAACCCACAAGAATTCCCAGCTGCCTCAGTTAGTGGACACTGGACTGCTTCCATAGACACTCCCCTCTCAACCAGCGAAAGGCACCAGAGGCACGACAGGCCCCATGGACACCAGGGACTGGTGTTGTCGCTGAACCCAGGCAAGGCTCCCTGCTGGCCAGCATGTCAGCAGGCCCAGAGCACCAGGAGACGGGTCTGCTGGAGGGTCCTCAGACTGCAGGGCCCGTGGGTCTACAGACGCTGCTAGACCTGCTGGTGGGAGTGTATCAGGAGTTCTGCTGCTCACACCTGGCCAGAGAGAAGTACATCTCAGGCTTCCTTCAATGGGGTGAGTGGCCCTCAGATGTGTGTTTGTGTGCTTCAGATCATGACCTTTCCACTTGTACTTCCACTTCCAAATAATTGTTTGCCACATACATCTGTATATTGGGTGTGAATACACACTTTGTTTATTAATGTGAACATTTAATCCAAGTTTTATTTACAAAACACACACACTTAGTTGGGGTTAAGTTGGTATTGGATGTTATTCCATACTTTGAATATTCATTTAAAAAAGTATTATCCAAGTTGGTTTTCTTTTTTTATTTACAAAAAACGGAAGAGAATAATAACTAGCTATTTCAAGCGTTTTTTAGTTTGTTGCTAGCTAGCAAGCTTTTGTATATAGAGAGCCTTGTTAGGTAGCAACTGTTGATGATATTTAAAACATATTTTAATTACTGATTTTAACTCATAGCCTATTATCTTTCATTTAAACCATGAGGCGTTAACATCTATTAATACTTTATAAAATAAATGAAATGAATGACCTAGTTTATGTCTCTATCCAGAGTTCTGAGTCATGGTGTGTCTGCATGTGCGTGGGTGGGTGGGGAGGGGACTGGGGGTGTAAAAATGCAGATACAAGGTCATGCAAGATAACACTCCTAACCCGCGGTCAGACCCTCCAGGGATATTTCCTCCCTGACTCACTCACACATTCACCCATGTACACTACTGGATATGTAAACACACACACACAAGCTCATTTCAACTCATATAGACACACAAATATATACATACAGGTATACAAAGTATATCACAGAACTTGGCTCATTGCCTCAACATATCCACTACTATGTATGTGTGTTTTATTGGGAACATTAGACACACATTCTCTCCTTCACTTACACACATTCTCTCCTTCACTTACTCACATTCTCTAATTCTGTCTTTGGGCAGCTCCTTATGTTTTCTAAACATCCATTTCACTCACATCTCTCTCAATAATCAGAACGTCAAATAGTTTGGCTACAGTATGGTAGAAGTGTGAGTGCCAGTGTGTGTGTGTTTGTGGCCATGGCAAGGTAGTATCATATATCTCAGTGATCGAGATTCTTATTTTAGTTGTAGCATTTGTCTATCTTGTAGGCAGGGTGTCAGAATTAAACAGTTGACCAGTAATGGGGCAAATCACTGAGCTTGAGTATGGTGAGTGGTGAGACCTGAGTCTGTCTGTTTAACACAGCTGTCTGTCTGTTCAACACAGCTGTCTGTCTGCTCAACACAGCTGTCTGTCTGTTCAACACAGCTGTCTGTCTGCTCAACACAGCTGTCTGTCTGTTTAACACAGCTGTCTGTCTGTTCAACACAGCTGTCTGTCTGCTCAACACAGCTGTCTGTTTGTTCAACACAGCTGTCTGTCTGCTCAACACAGCTGTCTGTCTGTTTAACACAGCTGTCTGTCTGTTCAACACAGCTGTCTGTCTGCTCAACACAGCTCTCTGTCTGTTCAACACAGCTGTCTGTCTGCTCAACACAGCTGTCTGTCTGTTCAACACAGCTGTCTGTCTGCTCAACATAGCTGTCTGTTTGTTCAATACAGCTGAGTGTGTCTGTTCAACACAGCTGTCTGTCTGCTCAACATAGCTGTCTGTCTGTTCAATACAGCTGAGTGTGTCTGTTCAACACAGCTGTCTGTGTGTTCAACATAGCTGAGTGTGTCTGTTCAACACAGCTGTCTGTCTGCTCAACACAGCTTTCTGTCTGCTCAGCACAGCTGTCTGTCTGCTTAACACAACTGTATGTCTGTTCAACACAGCTGAGTGTGTCTGTTCAACACAGCTGTCTGTCTGCTCAGCACAGCTGTCTGTCTGCTCAACACAACTGTATGTCTGCTCAACACAGCTGTCTGTCTATTAAACACAGCTGAGTGTGCTGTTAAACACAGCTGAGTGTGTCTGCTCAGTCTTTCCTTGTCTGCATTAATCTTTTTTTGTAAAAGTTAACTGATCTTTCCCGTATTCCTGTATTAATTGGTAACATGGTATACTTTAGAAAGGAGTTGTTTACCATATCTAACTAAAGTATTTTGAAAGTTAAAACCTAGTGGTAAAATAAGTTAATAGTTAAACAGTTTCGATAGATCATTACGAATACGAAAAGGTTAAAGAATGTAAACCCTGTATCTGTTTCCTCTCTCTCTCTCTCTCTCTCTCTCTCTCTCTCTCTCTCTCACCTCTCTGATCATGTCTGTTTAGATGGGAGTTATTCTCATTTATGAGCCAGAAAGGCTGGCACAGTTCCACCATGTAAAGGGTTATGGTAAACACTGGCACCCAGAGAAGGTACTCACACAAGAGAGAATACCACACAAACACATGCACTCCAGAGAATACCACACAAACACATGCACTCCAGAGAATACCACACAAACACATGCACTCCAGAGAATACCACACAAACACATGCACTCCAGAGAATACCACACAAACACATGCACTCCAGAGAATACCACACAAACACATGCACTCCAGAGAGTACCACACAAACACATGAACTCCAGAGGATACCACACAAACACATGCACTCCAGAGAGTACCCGACCAGTACCAGAGATGTGCACGTGCACTTGAAATGAAATGTTTACTCAGGCTTCTCTTTCTACCATACTGGGGTCAGAGCAGATGAGAAGTACTGATGATGATAGAGGCCTGGTGTGTCTCAGTACACTGTACTGATGATAGAGGCCTGGTGTGTCTCAGTACAGTGTACTGATGATAGAGGCCTGGTGTGTCTCAGTACAGTGTACTGATGATAGAGGCCTGGTGTGTCTCAGTACACTGTACTGATGATAGAGGCCTGGTGTGTCTCAGTACAGTTTACTGATGATGATAGAGGCCTGGTGTGTCTCAGTACAGTGTACTGATGATAGAGGCCTGGTGTGTCTCAGTACAGTGTACTGATGATGATAGAGGCCTGGTGTGTCTCAGTACAGTGTACTGATGATAGAGGCCTGGTGTGTCTCAGTACAGTGTACTGATGATGATAGAGGCCTGGTGTGTCTCAGTACAGTGTACTGATGATGATAGAGGCCTGGTGTGTCTCAGTACAGTGGCAGACCAGTACCTTACTCTACTATTACCACTGTGGGAGTCTGTAAAGCACATGATGGTGTTGATCAGAGATCAATCCTGGCAGTTTCTCATTCCCCCCCCCCCCCCCCCCCCCCCTCTGTCGCTCTCTGTCTGTTTGTCTATCTCTCTGTCTCACTGATTGAATATTGTACACCGTTGCTTTGGTCTTGCTTGCATTCTTCCCCACAAGGGTGAGAGGAAAAAACGATACGGATAAATGTGCCTTAAAAAAGTCTTAAATGGGTTAGGGTTAGGGTTAGCTAGCTGTTAGTTAGCCAGCCAGCTGTTTTCAGAAACCACACAGCAGGCTCTACTTTGGGCCGCTGGGGTTTAAAGGGAAACTGGGTGCTAAGTTATTGCTAGTCTCGGCTTCTTTCATACACACGTTAGAGGCTGAAGACTCTTGACACTTTGTTTGACACAAGGATAGTCAGGGGATGGTTGTTAACGACACGTTACTGTCAGAGGGGATGTACACAGTATTACAGACAAATGACCACATTTGTAATAAAATGTACACCCTTTGTGTTTATGTCCTTAACCCCTTTCTATCCAATTACAGTTGACCCCCTGGTGAGGCAGGTGAAGAAAACTCGCATTAAAAGGGACGACTTCAAGATCCTGAAAGTGATTGGTCGAGGGACCTTCAGTGAGGTGAGAAGAGGATGCTGGGATCATACTAGCCTCATTCAGCAGTTTAATATGATTCCCATGTTTACATTCACGTTGCTATTGTAGGTTGCCGTGGCAAAGATGCGTAACACGCAACAGGTTTATGCCCTTAAAATCATGAACAAGTGGGACATGCTGAAACGAGGAGAGGTACACAAACACACACACACATATACACACCAACACAGAACTACATGAAGTCTGTTCAAAGTTTGCAAAGTTGAGAAGGAGCAAGTTTCCTTTGTTGTTTGTAGCTTGTGATGTGGGTCAACATTTATCTTGGTATTAGTCTCATTGTTTGTGTGTGTGCATGTGTCTGTGCATGTGTGTGTGCATGTGTGTGTGCATGTGTGTGCATGTGTGTGATTGTGTGTGCCACACAGACAGCATGTTACCAGGAGGAGAGAGAGGTTCTATTGAAGGGCGACCGACGCTGGATTACTGAGCTCCACTACGCTTTCCAGGATGACAACTATCTGGTAGGTAAGGGGTTAACGAGTCAGGGTAGTGAGGAGTTAAGGTTAGGGGTTAGGAGTTAAGGGTCAGGGTAGTGAGGAGTTAAGGTCAGGGATTGCAAGAAGTTGGTCAGGGGTTAAGGTTAGTGCATAACTATATCTGTTGTTTGTTGCAGGGGTCTCCAACCCTGTTCCTTAAGAGCTACCTGGCTGTAGGTTCACTCCAACACTAATCTAGCACACCTGATTCGAATAATTAGCTAGTGGATCAGGTAACTTGTGTTGAATCAGGTCAAATTAGTGTGGCTGGAGCAAAACCAACAGGCAGGTAGCTCTCCAGGAACATGGTTGGAGACCCTGCATACTTGTTCAACATCAGATTGCTAATATCTCTGTATCACAAACAATTGTAACAACGGAACGATAAAACAAGGTTAGTTTCCATCTTAAGAATCCTGTGTCCCTGTTTGTCTCCTTCTCAGTACCTGGTGATGGACTACTATGTGGGGGGGGACCTGCTGACCCTGCTGAGCAAGTTTGGGGACCGTCTCCCAGAGGACATGGCCCAGTTTTACCTGGCTGAGATGATCCTGGCCATAGACTCGGTCCACAGACTGGGTTATGTGCATCGGTGAGTCTCTTGTTATTGGCTACGCAGACACACAGCTCACAGGTCAGCAAGGGAACATGTTTTTGGCGTTACTAAGACATTTAAAATAGTGTGAATACAATGAAAGCTATAAAAACATTTGAAGCATCGGTTACACAACAGCATTGACCAACCATAGTCTAGAGTTTGCCTTGAAACACAACCCGTTTACACTAGTTATCAAGAAACACAGCTAACAACACAGTGTGATTGCCCCCAAGGTGTTTAATGAGGTATTGCTATCTGGAAATGTACTGTGTAAAGATGCAGAAACCTAGCCTGGCTGCCAGCCCAACTTATCCCCACCCACAAAAAAATGTGGTCGGGAAGTTGGGTCTGGAGGGGCTCGATTGCGGAAAAACTATATCCGAACAGGAGCTGTTTGGACCAATTAAATTGTCAGGGCGGGCTTTATACGATGATGGACAGATGATCAACAGTTACGTAATCAACAACGTCACCAAAGAGCGCTTGGGTTTAATTCGTTTTCAACAAACAACATATTACGTTGCTCTGATTGGTTGTAGGTCTATCCAATTGAGCGAAGAGGCATTTGTTTTACGAGCTCGGTTGACACACGCCCCATAGTCACAGCCCAACTGAGAGTATGACAACGTCAGGCTAGCAGAAACCTGTTCTATCATTACAAACATACACAACTGTCTATAAACATTGTTTGTGTTTGTGTGTATTATTTGTCTATCCTTCTTCAGCGATATTAAGCCTGACAATATCCTGCTGACCGCCACAGGCCACATCCGGCTGGGAGATTTTGGCTCCTGCCTCAGGGTCCAGGAGGATGGCATGGTGAGATATGACCATCATTTACATTTGACATTTTTTCCTTTAGCAGACGCTTTTATCCAAAGCGACTTCCAAGAGAGAGCTTTACAAAGTGCATAGGTCACGGATAATAACAATAAGATAGCCCCAAAAACACTGCTGGGGAAACCTGCCCCTCGTTTCCCATCAGTCGCCCACTTTCATGTGTACAGTACAAACGGTGTGTGTGTTGATGATTGTGTTCATGCTTTACGGTGCGTGTGTAGGTGCACTCCTCCTTGGCGGTGGGGACCCCTGACTACTTGTCCCCAGAGATCCTGCGAGCCGTGGAGGGCGGTGGGGTCTATGGGCCGGAGTGTGACTGGTGGGCACTGGGAGTCTGTGCCTACGAGATGCTGCTGGGCATCACACCCTTCTACACAGAGTCCATCTCCCAGACGTACGCAAAGATCGTACACTTCCAGGTCAGAGGGCAGGCTCAGACACAGCTGGCTCAGAATGAAGACAAGTATGATAAAAGTGGAATGTTGGTAGTGCAGTTACTGTGCACTTAAAATATAATTGTGACAGAATGTTGACAAATGAAATATAATAGGTATTAACATCTTAACATGAAAGGTCTTGTACATCTACCAACAAGATACTGTATATTGAGATACATTACATCTGTATATTTTTCCTAACAAACAAGGGTCCATCGTATTATCCTCCAGGAGTATTTTGAGTTCCCAGCATCTGGTCCTGAGGTGTCAGAAGTGGCACGTTCCTTAATCTCAGGGCTGATCTGTGAGCGGGAGACCCGTCTGGGGCGTCAGGGCCCAGGAGACTTCTGGGATCATCCCTTCTTCAGTGGGCTGGACTGGGGCTCCCTGCACCAGCTGCCCGCTCCCTTCCAGCCTGAGGTGTCCAATCCCACCGACACCTCCAATTTTGATGTGCTGGATGACTGTTTGAGTGAAATGGTACTTTGTACACACACTATGACATCACTGTTTTTCTCTTTTCTTTTAAATTATTTGGTCAAGTATTTAAATGTTTTATCGTGGGAGTCAGGTGGCTGAGTGGTTAGGGAATCGGGCTAGTAATCAGAAGGTTGCCGGATCCATTCCCGACTGTGCCAAATGACGTTGTGTCCTTGGGCAAGGCACTTCACCCTACTTGCCTCAGGGGAATATCCCTGTACTTGCTGTAAGTCGCTCTGGACAAGAGCGTCTGCTAAATGAGCTAAATGACTAAATGTAAATGTTTGGTATCGTCCGGCAGGAGACTCTGTCTGATGTGATGGACAGGGCCCCTGTTGGCGTTCACTTGGCTTTTGTTGGATATTCCTACACAGCCACAAGGTACATGTTTGGTATATCCCAGCAGTTGTGTGAATACTTTAAGTTTGAATCAGATAATAATATAATATAGGCAATATAAAAAAGCTAATAGGTCAGTTTCTTACAGGCAGACAGGGGCCTTGGATCGCAGTTGTGACATCATGATTGAATTTGATAACCAGCGTTTCAGAGAATGTGAAAGTCTTCATCTTCAAGAGAAGCAGGTTGGTTGGCCATGTTGACTTACTGTAAGTTGCTCTGGATAAGAGCGTCTGCTAAATGACTATAAATATTTTTCCTGGTCTGGTTTAGCAGAAGTACCGTCCCAAGTCCTTTGCATCTGTAAGTGAGAATGCAAGCTGTCACTGACAGCATCTTATTAGATGTGTCTGTCAGCTGTGACGGCTAGCTGGGTTTAGTGGCTGCTGTATCTCCCACCTGACTGTGTTTTCTTGGACAGGCAGTCTGATAAGTGACGGTGGTGTGGGTTTCAGACTCAGGTGTGGCAGGTCAGAGAGGCAGAAGACTTGCCTGGTTCTCTGGACAAGAGCTCTGCAGCGTGCACTCACAGCACAGCTCAGGACCACATTACGAGATTTGATGAAGATTTGCACAGGTGCAGAGAACCCCATGAGCAACACACTAAATACTCAGTTCGAGCTTTTAAATTCGTTTACTCCCTTCCTTTCCTTTTGATTCATTCTGCAAAATCACATCCATATAGTAGCTGTACTATGTAGAAGGCAATGTGAATGTAATTAGGATAGCCTATGAATAAATTACAATGAATAACACAACAATAAATTACTGTAATTTACTGCCATTAAATGCTTTTAAATTCAGCCTTTTCTCATTTATAAATGTCTTCATCCATCCACCCAGACGGCTACAAGAGGCAGAGAGGAAGAACGGAGATCTAGAGGGGGAACTGGCGAGGCTGAGAGGAGATCTAGAGGGGGAACTGGCGAGGCTGAGAGGGGAGATCCAGGGTCTGAGGAGCTGCAGGGACACAGGCAAGGACATGTCCCCTCCCGACGCGTCCCCTCCCGACGCGTCCCCTCCCGACGCATCCCCTCCAAACTCGTTATCCTCTGAGCAGCAGCTGCTCCTTCTGCCTCCTATCCATAACCTGTGGTGGGCTTAGGGTTTGCATCGAGCACATCAGATCAACTTTTTCATACAGGTGATCATACTGCCTAGCATCTCAACAGTCTGCAGTCTCAAAATAAATGTTGTATGGTAAGAGGTCCAGACGATATGAGACTCAGTAAGTTCACAGAGCATACAAGCCTAAGCTGCATCTGCATATGTTGGAGCACTCTGGTCGCAGCAGTAAATATCAATGCTAAGAATAGACCTGGTATGCAGTGAGTGGACTTTCCGCTCAGTAAATCAAAACGGTGTGGTGAGCCTTTTGTAGATGGAATGTTAGATCTACTCTTCAGGAAACAAAGATTTGTCTCCTACAATGCACAATAGCAGTACCATACTTATGCAAAAGTCTCCTTAAATGTCTTTCCAGTAGAAGAGGTTGAATTGGTAAAATGTCAGAACCCTAGCTCTGGAGAACTAGTGTAGAGCCCGTGGAATATATTTCAGGTTGCTAGTTCTTTTAATTAAACAGACATAAATGTCCCTATTTTAAATCAACAATTAGTTGAATAAGCTTGTCAGTTAGCCACTACAACAGATGGCTGGCTATACAATCTTTAGTCATATGGGTAGTTAGCTAGCTAGGGTTAGCCTACTGGTCAGAAAATTCAATTTGAGACTAGGGAACCCACTGAAGATGGCAGCGAAAATAGTATAGATGTATTTATTGTTCTAATAGGTCATACAATTTCACTCACATTGCACATCCTTTTGTCCTCGGCAACACACCTCCCAATTTGCATCTTCATTGTATCCTTGGTTCAGTAACCCTAACCTTTAACGTGCCTCTCTCTCCTCCAATCACGGAGCTGCTCTCTTAATGTGCCTCTCTCTCCTCCAATCACGGAGCTGCTCTCTTAATATGCCTCTCTCTCCTCCAATTACAGAGCTGCTCTCTTAATGTGCCTCTCTCTCCTATCACAGAGCTGTGCGTCTGCTCTCCACCTCTGTGTCAGCCTGCCCACTGTGTGGACCTCACGGGGCATGTAAGCCTGTTCACTCCACTCTTTCTCCATTTCTATCTGAGACACTTTTGACATAGGTCTGACTTATGGAAGCTCGTAGCTGTTGTTGCTGCCGAGAGCCAGGTGGATCAGCATACACGGTTCACAGCCTGCTTGTTTGTGTAATTAAAGCAAACATGTCAAGAAAGTGCCAAAAACAATTTCTATAACTCCATAAACTCTCCTGTAATCAGGGCCAATGTCTTTTACTGCTTTAAGCTCTTGTGCCCAATGACTGATGCCCTGATTTGACTGTGTTCCAGATGAAGACAGTGCCTCCCGCCTGTCATTACCCGCTGGTGATCCCACTACATCGCCACTTGTTGCTGTTTCACAGGGTAAAGATACCACACCACATACTGCTGCTCCTCAAGATACCACACCACATCAAAGAGTATAGAGGCACAAGAGGCAAAACTCTGATGCTTTTTTGATAACAGTCAATAGGTGAAGCTTCGGTAGCGCGCCGCCATTGTGGAGTGAATATTCCAACTGGAGTTACATGAGAACACTGAGCACAGATAGTTACATACTAGCTAGTTATAGGTAACAGATCATTTTATTTTTTGTGTTGACGTTTGCTAGCTAGTGTCGGCAGCTGTGTACCTAGCAAGCATTAGCAGCATTTGTATCGGTTAAATGTACGTAGTTAAATATCAGCTAATGTTCAACTGTAAAGTATACACCTTTTAAAGGGGCAATTGACTGCAAAACCGATTTTACCTTGTCATTGTTGAAAAACGACAGTTCGGAGGGTAAACTGAACATACCGTGAATATCAAAGTCTATTGACACCTCTTTCCTATTCAAATCTCAAAAAGAAAAAATTTGGCTGTAAAACGCTAGCTTTTCAACAAAGCCACCGGTCCTACGTAGGACCGGTGATCGCTCTCTTATTGGCTCTGGTCTGTATCTTTGTCACGCCCCAGAATTTACATCCAGACCAGCCAGAGGTAGCGTCTATCTCCGATACTAGTTTAGCTGCGCGCTGCTCTGTGTAGGCTACTTATAAGGAATTACAAAGAAGAACGTTTTGAATTATAACAAGGATATTGATTATGGACCACGGTCGTAAATGCTGTGTTCCAGGCTGTACAGGGAAGGCTAACACTTACAGTCTTCCCAAGGAGCCAAACATTCAACAGGCATGGCTGCTGTTGTCTATGAGAAGATCCAGGCGAAGTTCGACACTCAATCATTAATTTGCTCTGAACATTTCACCCAAGACAGTTTTGACAACCTTGGACAATTTCAAGCAGGATATGCTAGGAAGCTGAACCTGGAAAGAGGTGCTGTTCCAACCATATGCTCATTGCAACCGCAAGCTATAAGGACAGTAAGATGTTGTGCTAACAGTTATTAGCAATGCTAAAGTTTCCTGTATATAGCATACCAGGTAGAATGCTAAATACGTTTCTACACACATAAAATGACTCTAGCTAGACTAGCTGTAGTCGGCATTAGAAGGGAAGCTTCCGAAAAATAGCCAGAAAACGAACTGCAGCCTGGCTTATTGCTAACGCCTGTCTAGATAATCTATTTGAAAGAACTGGAGAAAGGCAGGTTTTAGATACAGGATACATTAGCATTGCTAACTGTTACTAGTAACACCTAGACTGTAGGCATGTAAACAAGTTTAGCTTGCTAGTTAACGCAAGAGCATAGAATGTGTGATAATTTAGCCTAGTTTATTGGCAATGGGGCTAACGTTGATTCATGTTCCTGACTGTGTTTCATTCAAATAAATAACCTGTGTAATGAAAATCTACAATTCACGATGCATGTTTGTCCAGATCTTTGTCATGTTATTTTACAGCAAGATATCTAGAGCTAGCCTAGCTAGCTAACTGAAGCCGAGTAGAATCACGATTGCAACAATGTTTGGTTGCTAAGCTGTAGCCTAATGTTCTACCCACCTAAGTCAATCCAGTTTGCTTCAACAACAGAAGTGGAAACAAGTAATGTTATCATTTCAAATGTTATATAGTCAATCTGTTGAAAACAGTGTTGTGTAGACACAATAGATTTATTTGCACGTTTTTATTTCAAGTCTCCAACTTCAGTGTTTCAGCGAGTGCTGCTGTTGGCCGTGTTGCGTTTTTGCTCCCAGCTTCACTCGTTGATAACCAACCAATCAGCGCGCAGCTTATCTAAATATTAATGAGCATACCATAAAAGGAGAAAAGCTAGTGTTTTTTCCCGGGAACATTTCAGACGATCTGTAAGAGGGCATAGAACAGCACCCAGGCCATTTTCAACCCAACCAATGTTACATACCCTATTCGGAGACCTTAAGGAACAGTGTGAAATACCCAAAAAACCCAGTCAATTGCCCCTTTAAAGGATCCCTTGGAAACAGCCTCTGCCGTGAAAGGGACTTTTTTTTTTTTTATGTAAAGTTAACACCAACATTTTTTGGCAAAAACCATTGTTATGTCTGCAAAATTATTTTAGATATAGTATAAGTTTAGCTAGCTTACAAATACTGAGGATAGCCTACCGAAGTTGAGTTTGCAAATGTCGATGCTAGCTAACGTTAGTTTGCTAGCTGTAGACCATAGCTAACATTTCACGGGGTCTTTCAGCATGCTTGATTTACTGAAAGTATTATGAAATGTTATGTACTACCCATTTGCCTACTTTAGCGTTTTTTCGGTAAAATAAAATCGGTAAAATAGACGTAATGAGTGGCAAATAACGTGAAGTATCATGGCATTTTATTTTGTTTGAGTTTTAACTTGTCCAGTGGGGCAAGTATATTTCTCTTCCAGACTTGCCCTACAAAAAACTCCACTTGTCCCAGACAAGCTAATGTTGAGCCCTGTACATGGCTAGATTCTTGATACATATCAGAATCCATCATATCTTGGACACCCAAAGTTAGTGAATTTCACAGCCAATTCAGCACAATAGAAAATGCGCTTCAATCAAAGAATTTCGAACAAAACTTTTTTTGTGGAAAAAAGTGTAAGACTTGTCTGTAAGTCTGTAAAATCAACTGTTAAAAGGGACTTGATGATCACTAGTCTAGTGATTACGTTATTCTGTGTTGTCATCATTCAGTTTAAGAAAGCAGCTGATATTGCCAAAGGCAACAGTAAGTTAGGGGACTGCCGAGTCGCTTTCTCTCCAAAATGGCGGGAACGTAGCGCTGCTACCGGGCACTGGTGTTGCAATTCTATTGGCTTTCACTTGTCAATATAAGTTCTTTGAGCACATCCTGCTACACAAGATACCACACCACATCTTGTTGCTTTACATTGGTCAAGGGATCACACTACACCATGCACCTGAGAGATGGATCTATCAATGTTGAGGGAAAAGGAATACTTTAACATTTTGTTATTCTATATTATTGTTTGACTCTACCTCTTTCTCTCTCTTCCTCTATCGCACACACACACACACAGGTGCGTTGGCCACAGGCGAGGTGTGAGTCATACCTGCTGGTGTGTGCGGAGGGGGGTGATCTGCTGGGTTGGGGGAGAAAGTGTTGTAAAGAGCTCTCATGACGGCCCTGCTCACCAACAACGAGCGGGAGCATCTCTTCCCCTCGCCTGTCTCCCCGCCAGGCCCCACAGAGACAACAGGATGGAACCAGGTGGACTCCACCTCGGTACAGGAGGCAAACCACAGGGTCTTCCTGGTTTACAAAACAGGGGAATAAGATTTCAGATTTGCTGTCACTTAATGGAGTTGTAATTTGAATTTGGGAATCATGGGATGGACACAGAAGTTCTAGACTGACGAAATGAAGAAATTAAATGGAATTTCAGAAATAAAGGACATTTTCAAATGGATCAACAAAGGAAATACCCAAGAGAGGTTAAGATGGTTTATGTAAAGTAAAGCATGGAAACAACAAGGACATCAATGGGACAGAAGACCCTGGTTGGACCCTAGGTTAGGGTTAAAGTTAGGGACCCTGGTTGGAGTAGCAAACGTAGGGGACACTAAGACACACTGCTGTCTGCTCAGACCTCGTTGGTGAATTTGCAGGACCAGTTACACTGTTTGTGTTTTTATTACATATGCATATACATGTATCTATGCATCCAGGTGTGGGTTGTGTTGAGTGTGAGGTATTCATTGCACTAGGGCAGGTTGTGCCTCTACAGAATATCCATCACAGTACATTACATTTATGCATTACCAGTATGTGTAGTATGTTGGCAGCAACATCGTGGAGATATAGGGGTCCATAAGTAATGTTCACTGTTGATCTTCCAGAGCTTGTTTTGAGGGAAATAAGGCTCAATGAGAGAACATATTTCTGTGGATTGATGTATTTTGATGGTTAGAACTGAAATTGTAGCATGGTTTTAGGCTCATATCCCAAATACACAGTGCATAAAGAAAGTATTCATACCCCTTAAATGTTTTGCCATTTTGATACAGCCTTACACTTTGCACCAAAGATCAATTTTATAGCAAAGATAAATGTGGCATTTGGTGCATTTTAAAAATAAATAACAATTCAAACTATTTCTGATGTCTCATTATGGGGTATTGTGTGATATTCAAAAGGACCATTTTAAAAATACACCGTTATAGACAAAGGTTGTGGCGGGTCTGAATACTTTCCAGATGTACTCATTCGATTTTCGACCTTTAGACTTTTCTGTTATATACAATGCCATGTCTGCACCTTGATGTTTTAAGAGCTCCTTCAGCCGACTGTAAGCATCTTACTCAGTGAAGAGGAAGCTGCATGTGTGATGTTAAGTAGTCAGGGAGTCAGGTGGCTGAGCGGTTAGGGAATCGGGCTAGTAATCAGAAGGTTGCCGGTGCCAAATGACATTGTGACCTTGGGCAAGGCACTTCACCCTACTTGCCTTGGGGGAATGTCCCTGTACTTACTGTAAGTCGCTCTGGATAAGAGTGTCTGCTAAATGAAAACAAAAAAAAGTAGGCGCAAGGAAAATACTGGAACTCCTGAGAGAACGCATGTTGGGTTTGCAAAGTGGTGTTGAGCAAAAGAAATTCACCCACAGCTAAAGATTGATATATTTATATATTGAACTTGTATTTAAAGCAATGAAATTATACTTAAACATAAACCTTTATTTCACCCATCAAATTATTGGAGTATTGATTCATAAAATATTTATTAGTTAATTCCTAAGATTGATTTCTAAAGTATGTTTCCTCTTAACTACCAGCAATTTTTTTCACAAATGTCTTGATTGTTAAATCCTTTTTAGTGATCCAGGAGAGTAAGAAGAAGGGTTTGTCTCTTGGCAGCATCAGACCATCACATGTAGTACCCCGGGGTGGAGTACATTAAAAAGGGGCTCAGTTTGGGTTCCCCAGCGCCGGGCGTGCCGGCATTTTCATGCGCCTGGCGCCGGTAGTAGCGCCGCAGGGCGGGGCTGCCAGGGTGGCACTGCCGCACGTGCAGGAAGTACTCGTCTGGTCGGTTGGACGTGTAGCCGCAGTCTTCACACACAAAGATCTTGGAGCGTCGCTGGCGGTAGGCGTACTGCTGCCTTACACCATGGATCTTCCTCAGGTGGGACTCCAGTGAGCAGCGCTGTGTGAAGGCTTTCTCACATAGCTCACATCGGTATGGCCGTATACCTGAGGAGCAGGTGTAGAGTGTGTCTGTTTGCTTGTGGTGCCTGGATATACGTGTATACATTGTGTTTCCCAGCAGTATTGAGATGTTACAGTAACAATTCTCCATGGTGTGTGTAAGCAGAATCCTCACCTGTGTGTGTGCGCATGTGCCTCTTGAGGTCGAAGGTGTCATTGAAGCCTTTGCCACAGTATCTGCAGGGGTGTCTCTTGACTAGGCTGTGGCACTTGAGGTGCCGTGTGAGCATGCGCTGCAGGGGGAACACCTTGTGGCAGAGCGCGCACACGTGGTCCCCTGCAGACGTGGGCATGGAGCGGGGCTGGGGGAGAGGACAGCACAGCTTCACTACTACAGCAGGGTTACAATCACAACTGTTACTCTGGCTACTAAGCTGACCAACAAAAGTAGGCACTCAGCTACATTTGTATACCGTCCCATACACATGTTATACATTATTGGTTCTACAGATTTATACACAGCAACCATGCATGTGGATTTGCTGTCTAAAAATGATAACCCTAGGGACGAATGGAATTAAAGTACCTTGGCTCTGGAGGCTAGTGCATGAGGATGGAAGTAATTGGCTGGGGCCAGGGTCTGTGTGAGGAGAGTCGGCCAGCTCTGGCTTGGACCTGGTCCAGACACCGCCACTGCCTTCTGTGTGGCACCTCCAGATCCTCTCCCTGGTCCTGTGGAGGAGCAGGGAGGACTGGAGGGCTGGGAGGGTCCAGGGCTGGTGAAAGGAGAAGATGCCAGCTCTTTTTCCTCACTTACTGTCAAACAGAAGACAGGAAAACTCAGTGAGTTACACAGTATATTTATAAAGAATTGTCACAAAAATCTATTGTGTAAATCTGTACAGATGATACCTCAGCAAAAATCTATACAATAAAATTGCTTATCATTGATTTCAATGGCACAAACAATACACAAATGTGGTGAAAGAATGTCTTCTAACAAATGAACTAATTATGTGTTATGTGCAATTATGTGCAAGTGTGTTAATTGCTTTCTTTGTCACTGCATATTAGGGAGCAACATATAAAGCATTAATACAGTAGATTCCAAAATCACCACTCACGCGTCTGGTTATCTTCCTGCCCGCCAGTCTGCTGGGGATGTCTCCATCTCCACCCCCCACACCTTCCTTGCTTCTTCTTTACAAGGAAGGACCGTGGCATTCTCCTCTGCTGTCCTCCAAGACCTTCTAGGTTCTGCCTTCACATCTGACTGTCCCCCTTATTAGGGTTGGGACCAGGCGGACCTTATACCTCTTTCAACTGACACACTTTACCCACCCCAACGTCCACCTACTAAGCAGCTAAAGAAAATCACTGCACTCATTTCCATAACCTGAACTGAGCTGAGTGAGACTGCTGGCTCGGGGGGGGTGGGGGGGGGGGGGTGTTTTGACTGGTGTGCACCTGTGTTGACTGTGCACATGATGCTCTTTTAACTGGTCCCCCGCTGGTTTTGCATGGCAGGCAGTGAGAATCTGGCCTCCTCATTCAAGTGGACCTTGGCATGCAAATGTTGACCTGAGGCCCTGAGTAACAGGAGCGTGCACGGAGAAGCCAGCATTCAGAACTGGTAGTAAAATCTGCCTTTACTTTCCTCTCCTCATGGCTCTGATGGTCTGGTGAGGCTGAGCCCCTAGTACAACACAGACAAAGGCCCTTCAAATGCTGTGAAAGGGACTAAGCCCTGGACTGTTTGCCATCCGTTGACAGCTCAGTTGAAAGAACTTGTGAACTGTCAAGTATTGTTGTTGTCCTCACCCACTCTGTAATCTGATAATCCCCCAATGCTTTAAAAACAATTATTTGAAGGATTAATTTTTAATTAATTGGTTTGTTCCCTAGCTATATATACATGTTTATATGTCTACCATGTCACACTTTATATTTCACAAATTATCTGTTCATTGAAACACAAACACAAACCACAAAAACTAAAAGTAATTGATGTTTGGCCTTTCTGACATTCACAAGTCATGAAGGTCAAACCTGAAACATGTCTGATGTTACCACACCATGTTGTTCAGTAACAAAGGACTGAAACGGAACTTTGAAAGGCTCATTTCACTGGACTCTGCATGGCAAATGTAGCTGCAGAAAACTCTCATGCAAATACCCTGGAGGTCACTGGAAGCACAACTCGACAAGATGATCATTGGTGACCTCTTTGGTAAGAACGAAGATTATACCGGTTTAAAGAGCAGTCAGTTATTTAATTCCCCTTGAGGCTTTCACGTTGGCTGTTTGTATGATAACATACAAGTATGCAATAATGGTCCTGATACACTTCCTGGTACACTTCCTGGTACGCCAGCTGCTGATCTCCCTCCAGAGGGTGGCACCTGGCGCTGAGACCTAGCGTGGTTTCAGTGAAAGATGACCCTGTCATCCTGAGGATGGGAGAGCATCACTGGCTGTCACTTTCCCTCCAGAGGGTGGTGAGGATGGGAGGGCATCACTGGCTGTCACCTTCCCTCCAGAGGGTGGTGAGGATGGGAGGGCATCACTGGCTGTCACCTTCCCTCCAGAGGGTGGTGAGGATGGGAGAGCATTACTGGCTGTCACCTTCCCTCCAGAGGGTGGTGAGGGTGGGAGAGCGTCACTGGCTGTCACCTTCCCTCCAGAGGGTGGTGAGGATGGGAGAGCGTCACTGGCTGTCACCTTCCCTCCAGAGGGTGGTGAGGATGGGAGAGCATCACTGGCTGTCACCTTCCCTTCATGCCTCCACCAGGCCTCAGCAAAGTACAGGACCACACCTACTCAGCCAATGGACTATTCTCTTCTAATACTTCAAAACTGGTTTTCAGGGTTTCAGGAGGTCAGAAAGGGTTAGGCAGAACTGCCTTACAAAGACTGGAGACTGTTGATTGTACTGTGTGTTGCTGTCCTTCAGAGCTGCCTAACTGTATGCAAATCCCAGGTTGAGTGATGCAGCATGGAAATCCCTGGAAGGTTCTCACCACAAAGACAAGGTAGGACAGGTGCTGTCTGTAAACACTCCTGGCTTTCAGGATATATTACTGTAGTCTGTCTCTACTTTGTATGTTACATTTTGAAGAGTTGCTATTGAGTTGTTGATGTAATGTAAGCACTCTGGTCTGAATATTCAGTTTCAAGGTACTATGATTTTAATGGGAAATATATCTGTCAGGTGACAGAGTAACATGCTGAACAATAAAATAAATTGACTGCCAATGAGGACAGGGCACGTGAATGACTTTGTCAGGGTGAATAGAGAGAACAGAAACCCCCATCCTGTTAGTAGTGACAGTCACACTCATGGGGTACCCAATGTCCATTTAGATACTCACGAACTTACAGCAAAAATAAATACTTTTTGTTTTTATTAGAGACTGCAGCTGCCCTTACAAAATACACACAGTTCAATGCAACATGCTTAGGACATATACTTTATCACATGACCACTACTTGTACTGGAGGGGAAAGCATGCAGGGAACTGGGGCCTGTTTTGGACACACTATGTATTGGGGCATATTAAAAAACGTTTTCTTCCATATTAAATAGTATAGTAGTGTGGAACCACACAATAATGATACTTAAGACAAATATTCAAAGGAACTTTTTCACTTTTCCTCATTACTGTAACTCCTCTAGGTGCGGGCAGAACCAAACTGTCAATAACTAACAACTGAAACATTTGACTTGTCTTTATGAAACGCTTGAAACCTTTGTCAACAGTGACCCCTACTGGCCACCATAGCCAAAAGCTGTGCTTCATGTGCACTAGTATAATCACTAGGTGTCTTCGACATCGTGCCGCGCCGGCGGCGCCGGCGGCCCCGACAGCCGTATGCAGCCGGCTGACATGAAGCCGCGCTGCCGTTGCTGAATGCACATATTGTAAAATGGTTTTAAGTCACATGACAGTAGATATCTTATAATCCTCAATCTTACTACATTAACAGTAAAAAAAGCGTCAGCTAAAAATGCATAAATGTAAATTAAGACTTTTGGAAACCAAAGGGTGTGCAACGTGTCCATTGATTACAAACAATTTAAAGCTGCACTAAGTAATATTATAAAATATATTAAAATATGAAAAACAGTTATATTCAAATTTATAACAAAACTACTTTGACAATAAATAGGTATACACTTATGCAACAATATGACAATTAGACAATGTGTAACATGCATGTAGGAGTATAGTTTACTATTTTTGACAGTTAATTTGGTGTCAAAAGATATTTAGGAAGGCTACAAATGTGTCATCTAGGCCTAAAATGTGTTGACTGTCCCTAACTATGAGCATTTTCTGAGCGGCCGATTGAAAACACCGTTGTACCATTGATTCTAAACCCCGGGTGAACACAGTGAAGACTCAGGGATCACTTGTTGAAAATCCAACGTTGTGAAGACCGTTGCACTCCATCTGTGAACCCCTGGTCAAAGCAAGATAGTCTGGAACAGATGTCTGCAGGTGTCTGTTGGATATTCTATCCAACTTTAGCACGGTCATATGGTAGGCCTACTCGTTTCTTTTTAACTAGCTATTGTTTGTCACCTTTGTGCATTTTCCTTGTGTTTAGCCTGCATATAGGCTGTATGTCATCCTGTCTTTATTTACTGCTGTAATGCCATCATTTCTCCGATAGGGGATGAATAAAGCGTCTATTTCTTATCTATTTTGCCCTTCAGTAAATCCCTTAGCCTATACAGTCCACCTCCATCTTTTTACTTGACAATAAATCCTGAAAAAAAGGTATAGGCCTACGTTGATTAATAAAATCACTTATTAAAGGAAGAAACTGTTTGGTAAATGAGGAAAGGAGAGAACACTTGGAGACAAAGGGTTAAAGAGAAGCGTTAAATGTAATGATAGGCTATGATATTTATTCACAACACTGAAACCACTATCATTGTCGTGCGTGAGAAAATGTAGAATATTTGTTGCTGAGGTTCTGAAACCATCACCCAACACATACATTGAGGACGTCATTTCGCAGAATTTTTTTCCTCACATTCTACATTTGGTTTAAACCCCCTCCAACCCCTCCCGCCAGCCGACCGAGCATGCCTGGATGGTCCATCCTCCCGGTCCGAACCAGGAAACGACCGTGTACGCGGCTCCCACCTCTCGCATAGCCCAACACAGTGGCACGCCAGCCAGCCAGATGTGTGTTCGCAATCGACTTTACCTTCATAATATTTATGCATTTTATATTTAAACACCGGCGTGTAATCCGGAATCAAGAAGCTAGATTCAAACCGGAAATTTGTCTCCCTATTCTACAATGAGGTAAGGGCGTGAATCAATTTTCAGTCGTTTATAGTGACGCTATTCTTGAATGGATCACAGTAAACTGTCGTGTATTTTTCCAGAAAAAGTGGCTTTTTCAGTATTTATTGAATAGATATTTAACAATATCGTGGGTTCCGTTCAGACAAAGTTGACAGTAGCCTACACCACAAAGGCAGCTAGTGATTGTGTTAAATAATAACTGCGAAAGCTGTTAACTAGACAGATTTGATCAATTTTAAAGGGTGAATTTGGTAATTTGGCAATTGTGAATACAAATAACCTAATAATAATAGTATTAGTTAAAGTACTTCCTAATTTATGTTCGCATTCCCATTGTAAAAAGAGTATTGGTTGGCACAGTTTGTCAAATTCTGGTATTACTTATATATTGTACAATATAGAATATTAATAATAATAATCAATTATTAAGAGAGGCGATATTTCAGTGGCTCATACATAGGGTAGGATATGAACTATCAGCCTAACGACCTGAAGACATTGGTTATGCATGTCAAACTAAGACAAAGTTGTACATCACTGTGCTATATGCTAGGCAGACACTTTACACTGCTTTTGTAACATGATCGTCAAATAAAATAAATAACATTTACCCATAGGGCTTCACAGTTGCCGAGAGATAAGCACCTCCAACCTAAATCCTCAAATACAATAATAATATCAAGGTGTAATCACAGAGACCCTAACAAAGTACTCTACTAATACATAAAGTGCATGAAGGTGGTCAAAGCCTCTCACTAGTGTTCCATCAGATTAGTAGCCGTCTCATGACTCTACAGTGTAGGGCTTCCTCTGCTCTGTCTCTGGGTCCAGCACCAGGTGAGATGATGGTGTGAGTACAGTAGCACATAGTGAGACAGGCTGGGTGATAAGGTGATCAGAGAAGCTTTCTCAATATAACCTCATGTCTTTACAAGCTGTTGGGCCAAACATTACTCCCCCATTACTGACCCCCGCCTGAGCACGAGTTCCTCTGTACCTGCATCTCCCTCGTCCAGGGAGTGTTAGAGCTCACTACATCACTGATAGGGGAAGTGGAAGTGAGGCCAGATTGTGTGACATTCACTTTGTGACACTAAGATGAAATGTGTTGTGGTTTCTTCCAGCCTGTGTCAAAGTAACACGCTGCAGAGTCTGTGCAACAGCTGGTAAACCACACACACGACAGACACAGTGGCCAGAGTATATTTTAATTTATATGTTTTTTAAATTTGTTTCCTGTTCCCGTTGTAGGGCTCAAATACATACAGGCTTTCTCACAAATAAAGATCATCTACTTGTATGAATGAATCCTCGCTAACTTTTCCATCAGTGTCTACAGCAGTGTGATTTCTGGTGTTCTGGAGATTATACACATCAGTCAGCTGAAAGGAGAGAGTAACACCAGACAACAAATAGTCCTTAAGAACAAAACAGATCAAACACACAGAAATGGTCTTCTACTAAGTCTTTCTGAGGCACCCAGATAAGTCCACACAGTGAACAGTGATATTTTAGATACCAGAAAGAATGCAAGGTCAAAGATCCGCTTTTTTTAGATGAGCTTTCCCCCCCCCCACATGCATTGCCTGCTACTTTTTTACTTTCAAAATCAGTCTGAGTCAGGGCCCTCGTATTAAACTGTCAGCCCTCACATGCAGAGATGGTGGGGAAATGACTGCTACTCGTGTCAACAAGATAAAAAGGTTTCGTAAAAAATGAGCAAACTAAATTCTGTTTCCTTTTTGGTCTAAACCTGAGTAACAGCTTCCTCCTCTATCCACACGAGCATCATGACCTACACTGACACTACACAGGCTTTGTCTTAAAGGTCTGTGGTGTTGCGTATTGTTATGTGTGTGTGTTTGCGTGCATGTGCGTGTGTGTGCATGTTTGGGGTCAGATGCTTCCTGTCTGAAACTAGACAAACACTAACTAGCACTACCTAATTAGACCAACTACTGTAGCTAACCAACGTAAGCTAGGTTGCCTACTGTAAATAGCTCATTTAAAATTCAAAAACAGTTTATTGAATATTTGTACTTAGCCTACTTTTTTCTTTAACTTGGTATCTGCACTTAGCAGCGTCCAACTGGGCTAGCCTTTATTGACGTTAACTCCCTCAGCTTCTATCATAGACTTATATATTGGCTTCAATGTACCGTTAGGCTATAGACTGCACTGTCACCTGGCCCAGTGTAACCTCTTGTGGGGGGAGGGGTAACACAGGGGTGTCAGGATCTTAGTGTGGAGATACGTGGATTGCTATGACAAAATGTTTCAATTGTAGACTGTGGTTTATATAGGCTAAAATGTTTAAAAATATTTTTCTGAGGTTGATTTGTCCTACAGTGAAGTTGAAATCCCATTTTCCATTAATGAAAAATAAATAAATAAATCTGGATGACAGACAATGTGCGGCTCACGATGGGGGGGCCAGCTATTGGAGCTATACTCTAGCTCTGGAGAGCCCCCTAACCCTAACTCTTCTAACTCTAGCTCTGGAGAGCCCTCTAACCCTAACCCTAAAGGCCGATATATGCTTCTGCGTCTTTCGAAAAACTGACACATGGGAACGCCCTCATCTCTGTGGAACGCCCTCTACAAGCTCTCCGTTAGCCCTCGTAGAGCCTCGGAGAGCTTGACGTGCACCTCCTTAATTTTGTAACTATCCGTCGTAGCTACGGAGAGCTACGGAGACCCTCTTGGCTGTGATTGGTCAGTATTAAGTAACGCTTGCGTCAGGGGTAGGGGCGGGGTTGCCGTGATAGCAGGACGAACAGAATCCTTTGACCGCCATTGCTTGTAAAGTTTTTACAATTCATATTTCAGCTAAACGGTACATGTAAATCAGAATCTGAATTAAAATGTGATGAGAAATGGGCAGTGTAGTTTCTGAAAATGTGCGTATTTTATTGATGGAACGGCTAATTTGTAAATTTGCTCCGACTTGCAAAGTCATGTGCATGCAAAGGCATGTGCATGCATGTACCTGGAGTACATGAATCTGTGTGTCTGTACAGTGTGAATGGGCCCGTGTTCCCTACCAGGCAGGGCAGAGAGCAGGAAGTGGTCTAGAAAGAGGAAGTCGAGGTTGTATCATGTCTTGGATTCGAGCACAGAGACAGAAGCAGCCAGAGCTCCTCTGTGACCACGGCAACACAGCTAGATGTCTCTCCCATTAGGATCCTGTGGCACACAACAACTAACAAACAGCTCCCAGATCTGTAATGTACATAGGGTTAGCCCTAACCCATGATCTTTTCATCCTTTCTATATAAAGTAAATGTTCTTATGGTTGTGGCGACAATAACTAATCAACATTTACATATGAGTTGTTGTGGTCAAACATTGTTTCTTATGAGAGGATGAAAACACAACAACAAACTTCATTGTACTTCAGGTTTTCACTCATCTGTCTTGAAGGTCCTCTTTTTCTCAAAATTATTTTTGTCTCCCCTCCTTTTACTTTGCAACATTTCATTCCTCAAGTGAGTCTAGTATCTGCCAGGCTCGGGCCACAGTCATGCTGTATGACGACGCCAACAAGCGCTGGGTCCCTGCTGGGGCGGGAGGGCAGGCCTTTAGCCGGGTGCAGATCTACCACAACCCTGCAGCCAACACCTTCAGAGTGGTGGGACGCAAAATGCAGCCAGACCAGCAGGTAAGGATGCAGCCAGACCAGCAGGTAAGGATGCAGAAGATGGCTCATGTCTCTGCATGTCAGACTCAACATGCTCGTGAGCTGACACATGACCGTGCAGCAACATGCTGCAGTGAATGTGAGAACCAGTCTTAGTGCATTTCCTAGACTTGTCAGCGTATCTCTCGTCAGTATCCCTTTCTCCCTCACTTGCCTATCTGGGGTACGAACTAGGATCCTCCAACTGTCACACGGAACAACCACTTGCATGTGTGTGTAGGGAGAAAAAACACTAATAATTTTCCGATGGGCCGATGAATGATAAATTATCATTCAATTGGCACTCTCTGGTTCTAGGTGGTCATCAATTGCCCAATTGTCAAAGGGCTCAAGTACAACGAGGCCACTCCCACTTTCCACCAGTGGCGAGACGCCAGGCAGGTGTGGGGGCTGAACTTCGGGAGTAAAGAGGACGCCACCCTCTTCGCCAGTGGAATGATGCATGCTCTGGAGGTGGTCAGCGCACTGGCTGACTCAGGTCACACCTTATTCACTAAACTCAACAAGGATTTAGAAGAACTTAAGGTATCCTATATGGATTTTAATACAACATATCTTTTTACTTCAGAAATGCCTGATGTCTTCTGGTATGTCTCATTGTAGGTTACTCATCCCTGCCCCAAGCTGCTCAGAATGGCTCGTTCCTGGAGGAGCAGGAGGCCCAGAGAAGGTGCCACATGTTAGGGTTAAGCAGGGTTATGCAGAAACTACATTTGACACAATGAAGTATTGGGCCTAGGGTTAGGGTTAGTAATGGGCCTGACATAACATGGTTTTGGTGTATGTAACAAAACAATGCAATCACATTGCATTTGAAAACAAATACTGTCCTTAATTTGATCTCAATATATCACAAACTTCATATATTTTGCCTCAAACAACATGATAACCTTTTCAGCCAACTGTCCCTCCTCAGATGTGTGCGACTACTCATCTCCGACTGGGAGGTGATCACATGTGGTCAGGCTGGAGAGAGTGGGAGTCTAACTTGTTAAAAGTGACAATATGACATGAGTCAGGGATAGTTGTATCTTGAAGGGATTGAGTTGTGACCTGCTTCGCTAATAGCACTAGATTGGTGGGGGATGATGATGATGGGTAATTGTTTTAACCCTGGTATGTCATCAGAAAAACACTACAAACAATACTGGTAGAGTCAAGATATTTCTGTTGGTAAGACTGCATGTGTGTGTGTGCGTGCATGTGTCTGTCTACAACCTGTAACTTATTCTATACTCCCAGACAGGAGACCCAGGGGCAGGAGACCCAGGGGCAGGAGACCCAGGGGCAGGAGACCCAGGGGCAGGAGACCCAGGGGCAGGAGAGGGAGCCACAGGCGGTAGTCCCTTCCAGTGGTGCCCCTCCTGCCCCCCCGGCTCCCCCTGCTCCCCCTGCTCCCCCTCCACCTCCTGGTCCTCCACCCTCCGCGGGCCCCCAGCCTACTTCAGGAGCAGCGGCGCCTCCCCTGCCCTTTGGAGGAGGGGGCGGGGGGGACGGGGGGCTAGCTGCAGCTTTGTCTGGAGCCAAACTGCGCAAAGTGCCCAAGGTGAAAATTCCTCTATTCTCATCCATGATAACTAGCACAGGGAAGGAACAGATGAATGCAATGTGCTTGTGATCTGAGTCAGTTCATATTCATCTATGTATGGATATATAAGTATGAGACCTTTAACAGTTCTAACACATTCCCTATTCTGTTGCTATGTACTTTGCTCACTCAAGAGACCCACCATGTCTATGGAAGTGTGAATGGAAGAAGGCTGAAGAACCAAGAATCATAAAACCAAAACAAACATTATGTTAACGCCAAGAAGATCTCCTTGTCATGATCTCTTTCTGTCTGCAGGATGATGGCAGTGCTGATGCCCCTGCTGCCAAAGCAGCCTCAGGAGGGGGGGGAGGAGGAGGAGGAGGAGGTCTGATGGGAGAAATGAGTGCCATTCTGGCAAGACGGTGAGCCATGCTTGTTTGGTGACTGAATGTTAGAGTGTGTGTGTGTGTGTGAGAGAGAGAGAGAGCTAATGAGCTTGGTTCCTGGTTGAGTGAGAGAGAGACACCAGGCTACGAAGGCTGACAGTGTTCTTGTTGCTGTGCAGGAGGAAAGCTTCAGATGTTCCTGTCGTGAAGAAAGATGAACTGGGAAACGTAAGTGTCCTGTAAATCATCTTTGCTCAGATGTAAATCCTCAACATGTCACTGGTCACTGTTACTGTCACATAACATGGATCTGCCTGGTGGTGTCAGTTGAGATGAGGGGATGACAAATGAGGAAATGAGAGATGAGGTGATGAGAAATGAGGGGATGAGAAATGAGGGGACAAGGAATGAGGGGATGAGAGATGAAGGAATGAGAGATGAAGGAATTAGAGATGATGGATGAGATACAGCTGTGTGTCGGCATCCAGTATCAGGCCCAAATACTTGGCTGATGTGTTGTCATAACCCGATCCAGGATATTAGGTTTGGAACTCAGTTCACACACAGATATGTTAGGTTATATGTTATGTTAAATGTTCTACCCGTAATACTGCTTTTCACTCATTTAATTTCCATTCAAAGTAACAGACTATTATGACAACATGAGTTCCCCCCACTGTCTCCCTAACCCCAACCCTAACCCCAGGAAGATGCAGACTCCTCCAGCTCCAGGTCTTCAGGACAAGGAGGTGGGTGGATATTTTGTTTTTATCTTATTCAATTGAATGATGACGTCATTGTATGTACAAAAACATTGAGTAAGTGATATATTAAATCAATTGAATTCTTATAATCAACAGACAATGTCAAAAGATCTTGGGAGAAATCTGCCACCATGCCCAGGTAGGACCCATGCCTGCACAGTGTATCAAGCTACACAATGTAATGTTAACCCAAAGCTACACAATGTAATGTTAACCCAAAGCTACACAATGTAATGTTAACCCAAAGCTACACAATGTAATGTTAACCCAAAGCTACACAATGTAATGTTAACCCAAAGCTACACAATGTAATGTTAACCCAAAGCTACACAATGTAATGTTAACCCAAAGCTACACAATGTAATGTTAACCCAAAGCTACACAATGTAATGTTAACCCAAAGCTACACAATGTAATGTTAACCCAAAGCTACACAATGTAATGTTAACCCAAAGCTACACAATGTAATGTTAACCCAAAGCTACACAATGTAATGTTAACCCAAAGCTACACAATGTAATGTTAACCCAAAGCTACACAATGTAATGTTAACCCAAAGCTACACAATGTAATGTTAACCCAAAGCTACACAATGTAATGTTAACCCAAAGCTACACAATGTAATGTTAACCCAAAGCTACACAATGTAATGTTAACCCAAAGCTACACAATGTAATGTTAACCCAAAGCTACACAATGTAATGTTAACCCAAAGCTACACAATGTAATGTTAACCCAAAGCTACACAATGTAATGTTAACCCAAAGCTACACAATGTAATGTTAACCCAAAGCTACACAATGTAATGTTAACCCAAAGCTACACAATGTAATGTTAACCCAAAGCTACACAATGTAATGTTAACCCAAAGCTACACAATGTAATGTTAACCCAAAGCTACACAATGTAATGTTAACCCAAAGCTACACAATGTAATGTTAACCCAAAGCTACACAATGTAATGTTAACCCAAAGCTACACAATGTAACGTTAACCCAAAGCTACACAATGTAACGTTAACCCAAAGCTACACAATGTAACGTTAACCCAAAGCTACACAATGTAACGTTAACCCAAAGCTACACAATGTAACGTTAACCCAAAGCTACACAATGTAACGTTAAACCAAAGCTACACAATGTAACGTTAACCCAAAGCTACACAATGTAACGTTAACCCAAAGCTACACAATGTAACGTTAACCCAAAGCTACACAATGTAACGTTAACCCAAAGCTACACAATGTAATGTTAACCCAAAGCTACACAATGTAATGTTAACCCAAAGCTACACAATGTAACGTTAACCCAAAGCTACACAATGTAACGTTAACCCAAAGCTACACAATGTAACGTTAACCCAAAGCTACACAATGTAACGTTAACCCAAAGCTACACAATGTAATGTTAACCCAAAGCTACACAATGTAATGTTAACCCAAAGCTACACAATGTAATGTTAACCCAAAGCTACACAATGTAATGTTAACCCAAAGCTGAGAAACATTTGAGAAACAACAAACAACAAATGAGAAACATTTATATCAGCAACCTTGGGTAAAAATACTACCATGTTCATGGGTCATATGTTGAATTTCTATGTTACTTCAACCACAGCACAGTTTCATTCACCACTAACAGTTTATATGAAGCTTTAACAGTTGCTATTGAGACTGCATGGCCCCTGGTTCTGGTTCTCTTGGTTTAGGTAATTTATCTGGAAGAAGAACTCTCATCTCCGTATCTCTCTTATCTGGAAGAAGAACTCTCATCTCCCTATCTCTCTTATCTGGAAGAAGAACTGTCATCTCCCTATCTCTCTTATCTGGAAGAAGAACTCTCATCTCCGTATCTCTCTTATCTGGAAGAAGAACTCTCATCTCCCTATCTCTCTTATCTGGAAGAAGAACTCTCATCTCCCCATCTCTCTTTTTCCTCTCAGGATTAGAGCATTGAACAGCAATGCAGACAGCAGCACAGGAAGTGGAGAAACCAACATGGAGAAAATCAAACAGGCATGCTTTCCTTCCCTTCACTTACATTAAATCAATTCATCGTAAAGGTATGCAAAGTAGTAATTGTCTTTCTTGGATTATCTGTTGTTGCTAATGATAGCTTTGTGTCTATAGGACATCTTAGAGGAAGTGAAAAAAGAACTCCATAAAGTGAAGGATGAAATAATTGGAGGTGAGTTCCCTGTTGAGCCACTGTACTCCACAGTAAACCCTAACCCTGTACCCCACCGTAAACTCCTAACCCTGTACCCCACAATAAACCCTAACCCTGTACCCCACAGTTAACCCTAACCCTGTACCCCACAGTAAACCCTAACCCTGTACCCCACAGTAAACCCTAACCCTGTACCCCACAGTAAACCCTAACCCTGTACCCCACAGTAAACCCTAACCCTGTACCCCACAGTAAACCCTAACCCTGTACCCCACAGTAAACCCCTAACCCTGTACCCCACAGTAAACCTTAACACTGTACCCCACAGTAAACCCTAACCCTGTACCCCACAGTAAACCCTAACAGTGGTCATTAATTTGTCAGTCACCAAACCCACTCTCCCTCTCTGCCTCTCATTCTAACTCCACGTTATTCGTCTTTCAGCATTCATCCAGGAGTTGCAAAGGAGAGGCCCCATGTAACCAGTACATGCACAGTCACTGGCAAATGGCCGATCAACAAGACAATGAAGAAAACATTTCTAAACGAGAAATGGACAGATGGCTGATAACAATATTTTTTGCACTGTTTAGGCTAGCTGATCCTCTTGTTTGCACTCCAGCAATATCATCTGTTCCTTATCGTCTCCTGTATCAGTCCTCTTGTATCTCACCTGTGCCTGGGTCTTGGGGAATTTCTGGCCTAACCACTCAGTTCTGAGAATTCAGGGAATATCAGTAAATACAATGCTAATACTTTTCAAGCATTTCAAATTCTAATGTAGTCTTGATTACCTAAACCATGTGGACATCATTGCTGCAGATAGGGTTTTGTATATTTTGTAATGAACTGCACTGTTTGACACAGTAAGTTACTGCGAGTTCTGGAAATAAGCCTTTTCAGCAGTCTATTTCAGTCGCAGTGAAGCTAATTTGGCCAGAACACAGAGCCATGTCCCTTTTAAGTGTTCACCTCCCCTTCATAGTACTGAGTGAGTTTTGCTAAACTAAACCTAAACTGAAAATGAACTGTTCCTTAGGGACTTGGACTAAACGGCATCTGAGTGCTCAAGGTTAGACTCCTAAATCAACCAAAATTCCCCTTTAAATATATCATCCAGTATAATGTGTGCTTGTTTACAATCAGGGACATACCAAATGAGCAGAATTTCAAACTGGCTAGGGAAAATTGTTACAATTACAAAGAAGTACTTCTGCAAGTATGATACACAACATAAGAGTCAAACTATTTCAAGGAAATACTTGAATTTCAAAAGTTGAAATACTTCTTTTAGTACTTTAGTGGCTGTCAGCTTTTTCATGCACACTTTCCTCCGCTTTCCATGATTGGAGGTTGTCTGACTAAAAGGAAAAAGATATCTCTTCTATCTATTCTATTTTGTAAGTACCCATTACTGCCACATGAGAAGGGGTGGATACGGAGAGAGAGAGGTGGGGCATTTGAAGACTGTCCCTTTGTGATGCTGGTGCAGTGCAGGCTACTGCTGTGCATCACTGGCTGTTATGGAAGATGCCTACAGTATACCCATTATGTTCACCGACTTTGGAACCTCTATCAAACCAGTGGCCAATTTACTTTTCTAATATTTTGCCTCTCACCTCCTAGCTCTCCTACATTTGCATATACTTGTTTTCAAGCAATGTTTGAATTACATGCATTTATTGTTTTTATTTCCAACTGAAGTACTGTGGAAATGACAATGGAATGTATCTTTGATTTAATTTTCAATAAATTATAATTGTTATTTTGGATTCATTGAAAGTGAGTTTTCTTTAGAGAGAACTTTTACAGACAAAAAGAAGAGGAAGTTCCCATGGATGGATATTGCACTACTTCCTCTGTCTAGATGATGGACGTATACACTGTATTCCTAGGATATGCACTATTCTTTCTTATGTAGGCCCCTACTTCACACTCCTGAACAGTAGGTGGCAGTGATGTACCTCTTAACGTTGGTTGCAATCTACCATTAAACAAACGAAAAAGAAGTTACCTGATGTTTTTCTTGTCTGATGTTGGCCTGTTCTGGATTTAGCCTGCCAAAACTGCCTTTGCGACAAGAACAACGTGGGGTAAAGAAAGGATAGAATATGTTATCCTTTAATAATATATATAGTCTACATGTTTGGTAGCCGTTTATTTAAAAATGTTAAACAAATTTGAAACAAACTAATATTGTTAAACCCGATTTGTTAGCCTAACTTGCATGCTGACATAAGCAGCAAACTAGCTGGAGCTAGCACTATGTCCAGACTAACTAGCAAGGCTAGATTACAGCACGTAAACTACAGCAAGACTGAGTTGACAGCGTTACAGTAGCTAGCATACTGTTACCAAAAGTTAGAGCCACCGGTGCTGTAGCAACATACCATGCTTGCACGTTAATTTTGTCTAATTATAAATCAGGTTTTACATGCTCAGGTTAGCCTACTTCCTTCATTGAAATTATTGTTGGTTTGCCAGCCAAGCAGGTAATGTAGCATACAAGCTACGAGACGTATTGTGCTAAAGTCAAAATAGCTTAGCAGTATGACTAGATATCTAGCCCAACTATGCTAACGCTAAATCTAAATTATATATGTAATACGACTGTCTGATTAAATAACGCGTGGCTACGCTAGCAAACATCTGTGGTCGTGTAACTACAGTAGCTAGTAGTACTGTCTAACTGAACTTCTACTGTTGTTTGCCAGCAACGAGGTTATTGGTTTGCTAAACTAGCAGTACAGTAGCACCGTCGCAGCCTGCTTCAAAATAGAACTTGCACTTAATTGATCGACATGACTTAGCGATACTACAGTATCGCCGTTAGCTAGACTAGCTAACGTAGCTCACCTAGCGTTAGTTACGTGTTTAACGTACTAGCTAGTTGAGCAATAATCAAGATAACATGATCAGATACACAACACTAACAAGAAACTTTGGATTAAAAACATGTAGGCTAGATAGTTTATATTTAATCAATGTATGTATGTGAATACTTAACGCTACATATTTTCCCCTCTGTAATGACAAGTTACAGTTAACTTCAGAAACTTCAGACAGTTGTTGTCCGCAAGCTACCTCGCGCTCTCCTCTTTCCTAATCTATAAATGTGAAGTTTTGTTAGCAATCTAGTCATTGTGGGATATTACAAGTAAAATCACTTTAGTCATATATTGGCTAAAAATTAACCACTAGCTAGTTCAACCACACTCAGTCTGTCAAAGAACTACATATAGATGTCAGATCTATAAATTTACAAATAGACTTAACAATTAGATTAAATTCATGGCATGGACATTGTGGGGCCTAGAACTGTAATTTGTCTCTTATTCATCTGCAGGTGCTGTGCAGCATCATTGAGACTTGATTAGGCAAACCATTTCCCAGGCTCCCCTTCCCTCACCCCCATCCCTGACCCGTCCAAACCTCTCAACCTTCACCATGAATGAAATCAGCTTAGTCAGAGAGGGATGGCTCCACAAGAGAGGTGACAACCCAAATCCTACTAATTACATGTAACAGTTCTCATGTAGTGCATTTCAAGGACTCAGACCCCTTTTCCACATTCCACACCTTAACCTAAAATTGATACAATAAATGACTGTACAGGTGACTGTACAAGTTTAGCTTTCCTTTGTTTGGGGCTTTTCCTTGTCTGCAGATCCTCAAGGTCTGTTAGGTTGAGTGTGTCGCTCCAGGGTCTGTTAGGTTGAGTGTGTCGCTCCAGGGTCTGTTAGGTTGAGTGTGTCGCTCCAGGGCCTCTCCAGGGATGTTGGCTCAGGTTTGTCCATCAAGGGACGTATACAGGCTGGGTTATAGCTAGAGCTAATTCTGCAAATATTTAACAGTTAATTGCGATCCCATAAACGTAGGCTACTGTTGAACGGGTAGGCTACTGAGAAGTCGATCTTCCATGGCAATTAAACGCTGCAAAATTTGGAAAGTCAACTCATGTGACAGTGACACACCGGAGTTACCCAATCCAAATCCGTCCGAATGCAGTAGATTAGCCGCTGCAGTGCAGATGGCATTGTCATGACATTTTTAAGATTAACTAATTTATCGTAATAAATACCGATATCGTCAGTGCTTACGAATTATACAGTGATTAACATTTTAGGCCATACCGCCCAGCCCTGGTACTTGGTTACTGTGGTTACTGTGGTTACTGTAGATCAGGTGATTCATGCTAAAGGGTTCAGTTTTTGCAGACCACTGTTTTGTTTTTCT
Source organism: Hypomesus transpacificus (assembly GCF_021917145.1). Taxonomy (NCBI): domain Eukaryota; kingdom Metazoa; phylum Chordata; class Actinopteri; order Osmeriformes; family Osmeridae; genus Hypomesus; species Hypomesus transpacificus. The sequence goes on from NC_061079.1 coordinate 140,403, forward strand.
TATAGTCAGAATACTTTAGGTCAGGGGTGTCGAAGTCCGGTCCTCGAGGGCCGCTGTCCTGCATGTTTTAGATGTTTCCCTGATCCAGCTCACCTGATTTGAATGAAGGGTCGTTATAACAAACCATTTAATTGAATCAGGTGTGTTGGAGCAGGGAAAAATCTAAAACATGCAGGACAGCGGCCCTCGAGGACCGGAGTTCGACACCCCTGCTTTAGGTGTTACACTGGCTGTCATGTGCCTTATATTTCCACCTGGCTACTACATCATAAAGGCGGCCTGGTGTCCCATCTTGGGTCCTCTGGAGCCCTGAGTGACCCGGACTGGTCTTGGTTGTCTCCACAACAAACTGGGACCTTGTGTTTGTCTGTACAATCAATTGAATTGACCACAGGTGGACTCCAAACAAGTTGTAGAAACATCAATGGAAGCAGGATGCACCAGAGCTGTCTTTAGTGTCATAAGGAAGTCTGATTAAGTATGCTGATGTCGCATGCTGATGTCGCATTTATTTTTTATGTGTAAAAAAAAAAATGATTTGGGCTCATAATTAGATCTTGTGTAGGCTGATGGGGAAAAAAATGCATCCATTTAGTGTATTTTTGTATTGTAATGAAGAGTCTATTGTTTCACACAGTTTTGTACCAAATATTTTCTGAATATTGACAAAAGTAACTTGTCCTTGAATCTTGTTATGTCTGTTTGCGTGAGATCCATGTATTCAAGTACCTTTTCTGCCTATAGGCGAGTATATTAAGACATGGAGACCCAGGTATTTCATTCTGAAGAGTGATGGTTCCTTTATTGGCTACAAGGAGAGGCCAGACCACACGGACCAGAGCGTACCACCCCTCAACAACTTCTCAGTGGCAGGTTTGTCTCACATAACAGAAATGTTTTAGTGTAATGCATCGTAGATTTTCTTACACCAAACCTTGGTGTAAGAGGTGTACCTTGGTTTTTAGGGGTGTAACGATTCTTTATCCACAATGCAGTTCATACCTTGGTTTTATCCACCTTGGAGGGGGGGGGGGGGGGGGGGGGGGGTTACGAAAGGATCACGTTCTCGGTCTCAGAACATTACACCCCTGTTGGGAGTGTAATGTTCTGAGAGTCAGATGGCTGAGCGGTGAGGGAGTTTAGCTAGTAATCAGAAGGTTCTGCGATCGATTCCTCGCCGTGCCAAATGAAGTTGTGTCCTTGGGCAAGGCACTTCATCCTTCTTGCCTGGGGGGTAATGTCCCTGTACTTACTGTAAGTCGCTTTGGGTAAGAGCGTCTGCTAAATGACTAAATGTAAATGTTGGTTTTAGAGTGTGCAGCTGAAAGTGGCATTTAGCAACAGCAAGGGAAACACTTTGGCAAAGAGGGTGGTTTATTCACATAAAATGTGGCTGTGTGAATACTGTTGTAACTGTTCTACCTGCTGTTGTGTGAAGACTAGTGCTGTCAGTTAAACGCGTTATTAACGGCGTTAACGCAAACCCATTTTAACGGCGTAAAAAATGTTTTGCGCGAGATTAACGTTCTTTTTGGCCTAGCAAACGTTGTAGTTTTTTTTCACATGCTGTTGCAACAACTACTGACGTTAGAAAAACTACAACACCACACCGGATCTAGCTAGACCGGAAACAAAACAACAGGCACGCCGCACACACTTGTTTGGGCTTGCGAGCCGGCTAAAGAGTAGTAGCAGAGCCTGTTTAACAGGTTTTTTTTTACACAAAAAACAACATACAAATATTTTCGCGATCTGACTCAATGGCTGCTGGACATTGTAGATTCAGCCGCTAATAGCCTACTAATAATAAGACTCGTATCACCAGTCCTGTTGTAACAGAATGCCGATGGTATTTAGTATCTCTTATAATCTACTACAAATTAAAAATATTGTTTGTTTAACATGCAAATCATCAGAGCGCGCTTATCACTGCCTGAACTTGCAGCATGTGAATTTACGTAGAAGCTGAGTGGGGAACAGTGCAACAGAGAAATATTTTGTTGTCTTGGCCGGAGAAGATAATGGCATTCAATTTGGATGTGATTCTTATAATAGGCATATTCATTTTTCAACCCAGCGCGTTAGCATGAGCGAAGTAGGGCTAGTCCAACTTGTGTTTTTCAGGTGGTACGCTACATCATATTCAACGTCGAACTATGAAAAATAAACCGTTGTTGGCAGAGTTTGCATTCAACGTTTTTCGAGTCACCCGGTACTTTGTAAATGTAAATGTACTTTAATGAAATGCTGCCATACCACAGATGTCTTTGCCATTTTGACTAATAACGCTGACAAAGTAGGCTATGGCAGAGTTTATAGTTCTGCAGCCAATTGTGCTCGTGCTGTGTGCAAAATACCAAAACAAAGCGCAGATTAATGAAAGGGAAAACAGTAACACCTTTTCTTTTAGATTATATGTTTTTAGAGTTTCTTTATTTGTCTTAAATAATATAATCTACAATTTCTGTAAAACATTTTGTCAATTCAGCAATGATGACACAAGCGGGAATCAGATCTCACACTGCCATATGGCAGCTCGACTAAAAAAAATCTTAGTCGACCAAGAGCATATCGACCAGAAAAATCGACTAGTCGACTGAGTGGGGACAGCCCAAATCGTTTGACAGCACTAGTGAATACTATTGTAACTGTTATACCTGCTGTTGTGTGAATACTGTTGTAAGTGTTCTACCTGCTTCTTGTTTTACCTGCTTCCTGTTCTACCTGCTTCCAGAGTGTCAGCTGATGAAGACGGAGCGCCCTCGCCCAAACACCTTTGTGATCCGCTGCCTGCAGTGGACCACTGTCATCGAACGCACCTTCCACGTGGAGAACAATGAGGAGAGGTAAGGGGGGAGAGAGACAATGCTGTTAGCTATAGGTGAGGGGGGAGAGATACAATGCTGTTAGCTATAGGTGAGGGGGGAGAGAGACAATGCTGTTAGCTATAGGTGAGGGGGGAAGGAGACAATGCAGTTAGCTATAGGATCTGTTTACATGCCTGAGGTGTTGCCGAAACTGCTGGATAACCTTGTAGCGTTGTGTGTGTGTGTGTGTGTTTGTGTGTAGAGAGGAGTGGATCCGGTCCATCCAGGCGGTGGCTAACGGTCTAAAGAGGAGGGAACCGGAGGAGGAAGAGGAACCCATGGATCTGTTCCACTCTCCCAGCGACTGCAGTCTGGAGGAGATGGAGGTGGCCATGTCCAAAAGCAGCTCTAAAGTGGTAAGTGTGTCTCAAGTGACTGAGAATCTGTCTAGCGTGCAAGATGGTGTGTGCCACCTGTTCATTTATTTTGCCATTTGAAAACAAGTGAATAGGTCTATAAGATGGCTAAGATCCAGCTCTACTGTGTTATCAGACGATGAGCGACTTTGAGTACCTGAAGCTGCTGGGCAAGGGAACTTTTGGTAAGGTGATCCTAGTCAAGGAGAAATCCACCGGTGTTCACTACGCCATGAAGATCCTGCGCAAGGAGGTCATCATAGCCAAGGTAAGACTGGGTCTCAGGGCTCTGTTGAACAGAACAGCAGAATCTGCTGCATTACTGGATCTGTAGATTATTCTTGTCGTCTGTTTACATATTCTGGACGTGCAAGTTAGTTGGGTTAGTACATGAGCTTACTATGTGTGTTGGATTGCATCAGTGAATATGGGTGTGTGTATTCTAAATGGCCAGGCTAACCCCCCTGTGACTGTGTTGATGTCCAGGATGAGGTGGCCCACACAGTTACAGAAAGCAGAGTGCTGCAGAACACACGGCACCCCTTCCTCACTGTAAGTCACACAGCTGTTACACACGATTTACATACAGGAAACTTTGTCAGATTGCTCATCATCTGCCCTGTCTCCCAGACCCTGAAATATGCCTTCCAGACACATGACCGACTGTGCTTTGTTATGGAATATGCCAACGGAGGAGAGGTTGGTGATAACACAGCCCATATTCACCTATATCATAAACACTGTCAGCTATATCATATACCCTGCAGTCATCTATATCACATAGACAGTCAACTCTATCATATACCCTGCAGTCATCTATATCACATACAGTCAACTCTATCATATACCCTGCAGTCATCTATATCATAAACACTGTCAGTCTGTCAGCTATATCATATACACAGTCAACTATATCACATAGTCACCAATATCATTTACTCCCATAGTCACATGCCACCTCTAGTTTCTCACTGAATCTGACTCCTGTCCTCGCAGCTCTTCTTCCACCTGTCTCGAGAGCGCGTATTCACAGAAGACCGAGCTCGTTTCTATGGTGCAGAGATTGTGTCTGCGTTGGAGTACCTTCACTCTCGTGATGTTGTCTACAGGGATTTAAAGGTAGCAGTACCTTCACTCTCGTGATGTTGTCTACAGGGATTTAAAGGTAGCAGAACCGCTGATCACTGGTCCTACACATCTCACCGACATGACTTCAAATGTTCCTTTTCACAAAATGCATTTACATTTATGCATTTAGCAGATGCTTTTATCCAAAGCGACTTCCATGAGAGAGCTTTACAAAATACATTCAAAGGATAGTCATACAGGATTTTTTTTTTTTTTAATCTCTTTTCAACATTTAGGAAAATCAAAGTTTGCTACGTCACATAGCACCAGCATGTGTCACATAGCACCAGCATGTGTCATATAGCACCAGTATGTGTCTATCTCTGAAACGCTGTTGTGCCCCCAGCTGGAGAACCTGATGCTGGACAAGGACGGCCACATCAAGATCACAGACTTCGGGTTGTGCAAGGAGGGTATCACCCCTGATGCCACCATGAAGACCTTCTGTGGCACTCCAGAGTACCTGGCACCAGAGGTACGCTCGTCAGGCTCGTCAGACAATAGGGACGTTCTCCAAGATATCCAGTGTATCAGACGAGCCCTCTCCTCCCTCCACAGGTGCTGGAGGACAACGACTATGGCCGGGCGGTGGACTGGTGGGGCCTGGGCGTGGTCATGTACGAGATGATGTGCGGCCGACTGCCCTTCTACAACCAGGACCATGAGCGCCTGTTCGAGCTGATCCTTATGGAGGAGATCCGCTTCCCCAGGAACCTGGCGCCCGAAGGCAAGGCCCTGCTGGCCGGCCTACTGAAGAAGGACCCCAAGCACAGGTCTGGTGTGCTGGGAGTAGGGTTAGCTCTGCAGGTCTGGTGTGCTGGGGGTAGGGTTAGCTCTGCAGGTCTGGTGTGCTGGGGGTAGGGTTAGCTCTGCAGGTCTGGTCTGCTGGGGGTAGGGTTAGCTCTGCAGGTCTGGTCTGCTGGGGGTAGGGTTAGCTCTGCAGGTCTGGTGGGCTGGGGGTAGGGTTAGCTCTGCAGGTCTGGTTTAGCATACAGCTTCACACATTAATGTCCTTTTATATGTGCCGTTTGATAGAGGCGTGTACTCGTTATCTAACATCCCTGGAGAAATTGACAATATCATGGTTACTCAGAGAGCACATTGTCCTCGGGGTCAAGCCTGATTCTGATTTCTTTCTGTTGATGACAGGTTAGGGGGTGGACCCAATGATGCCAAAGAGGTGATGACACACAAGTTCTTCGCCACCATTAACTGGCAAGATGTTCTGCAGAGGAAGGTGAGGGAGAACTTGGCACCTGTTGTCATGGGTTGCCCAGATCTGTCGTCATTGGCCTATGTCTTTTGAATGTTTGAGTAAAACCTAAATTGAATAACAGGAAAATAGCTGGGAGTATAGACTGTGAGCAATGCTTACTCACACTATTGTGAAACAGTATAATAATAACAAGGTAACAGATATTTGAATCAAATGGGATATAAAACATTTGGAAGTTTACAGGGGGCTCTATGTACGTAATCACCAAATTAGCATAATGTACACATTGCGTAAACAAAACATGACTTAAATGAAGTTCCATAAGGTAACATGTGAAAGCTGTGTGATTGAGATAAGCTAAGCAGTGTCCTCCCTGACTGTCTCTCTCCTCCCAGCTGACTCCGCCCTTCAAGCCTCAGGTGACTTCTGAAACAGATACCCGCTATTTTGACGACGAGTTCACAGCACAGACCATCACCCTCACGCCTCCAGATAAATGTAAGTACTTAACGTGTTTTTGTATTTATTTTTCTGTCTTGCATGGTGATCTAAACTGATCTTTCCTGTTACATGGTGATCTACACTGATCTTTACAGTAACTTTGAAACTGTTAACATTGTAATGTTCTTCTTTGCTTCCAGATGACAATCTGGATTGTGAGGACCCTAACCAACCTGCCCACTTTCCCCAGTTCTCATACTCTGCCAGCATAAGAGAGTGATGCCCCCATAACAAATCTCTCACACACACACGGTCGTATCAAAGACTGGAATCTGATGATGCCATAAACTGGTGGTTTATTGGTCTTGGTGGGATCTGTGCCAAAACTCACCACCACAATGTTATGTATAAACTGTAGCCACACTACCCTCAGGCCTGGCTGTCCCTGCAGCATACCAGGTCAGCAGGACACACAGGAACAGCTCTAGCACCTATGGACACACCTGCAGACGACTAGCGCTGCTCTCCTTTCTGCGTTTCTTGTACTCGCAGATGGAACTCGGTCTTGATTTTCAATTCCTCTCATTTTTCTTTTTACATTAACACACAACTGCTGGAGCTACAAGAAACACTCAAATTAATACCCATATTTCGGAGTTTTTGCTTAATAAGGAGACATACTCTTTCTCTGTGATTTGCAAGTGTTCTTTTCTGGAATGATCTGTTACCATGGTGATGGCACTGGTCTACAGGGAGAAGAGGGAGGTTTGGAACCAGGAGACTAGGAGGGAGGGGAGGTTTGGAACTAGGAGACTGGAGACTAGGAGGGAGGGGAGGTTTGGAACTAGGAAACTAGGAGGGAGGTGAGGTTTGGAACTAGGAGACTAGGAGGGAGGGGAGGTTTGGAACTAGGAGATTAGGAGGGAGGGGAGGTTTGGAACTAGGAGACTTGGAAGGGAGGGGAGGTTTGGAACTAGGAGACTTGGAAGGGAGGGGAGGTTTGGAACTAGGAGATTAGGAGGGAGGGGAGGTTTGGAACTAGGAGACTTGGAAGGGAGGGGAGGTTTGGAACTAGGAGACTTGGAAGGGAGGGGAGGTTTGGAACTAGGAGACTTGGAAGGGAGGGGAGGTTTGGAACTAGGAGACTTGGAAGGGAGGGGAGGTTTGGAACTAGGAGACTCGGAGGGAGGGGAGGTTTGGGAAGAGAGAACATCAAAACTGAACGTCCACATTTTAATCAATGAGAGAATGCGTTGTGTGTGTAATTGATGTATGCTTGCCGTCTGGAGACAACCTGGTGACATAGTAGAACATGGGGATGATGCAACACAGCTGACATGTCAGAATCTACTGAGGAACACGGGACGCAGGAAATGACCTTGAACTGTAACCAGAACATGTACTCATGAACAGCTCTGGCTTTGACTGAATGTTGTTAATGAAATCAACAAAATGCCACAGAAATGACTGGGAATTGGGAATCCCTCACTGCACAAGGTAGACAGATATTTTTTTATGAAATACGTTTTTAATGAAGGAGGTCACATCTTGTTGGTCCTCAATCAAAACACACCAGCCATGTGATTTACATTACATCAATCAGCACTTAGTTACTTCAACAGACCTAATTTTACGTTAAGTTGAGAAATGTGTGTGCGTGTGTGTATAAATGTTATCTTTCTGAATTAGGTAAAATGTCTCATATCTGCTGTACTGTTTAGGAGCAGAGGGGCATCATGAAGCCTCTGATTACGGGCCCTGTTGTAACTCAACACCAGGGTGTGGTGAATGTAAACAAACAGCCCAGCTTGGCTGCCCACCCTGACCACGGCCTGCACACGGTCCTCCCAGGCAGAAAGCTGCCCTGTGTACGCCACAGGCCTAGGAGTTCAGTCATGTTACCTTTGTGTCCATTTGTGCTGTGTGAAATCATTTAAAAAAGAAACCATGATGTTTTGTTTTTCTAATTCACCCCCTCCCCTTAACTGCCCTGAAACCTGAAATACTCTCATTCATACATTTAGTGGAAAACACGATTTTGATTCCATAACAAATCGAATGGGTGACATTTTCTTTGGGGTCTTTATGATTTTCCGTCACTGAACATCTTTCAAGTATTATTGGTGCCAATTAAAAAAGTTTAATTTCAGCGAAGTGTCCAAAACTAAAAATAATGCTAGAAAGCAGGGCCGGCCAAAGGCATAAGCGAACTAAGCGGCTGCTTTGGGCACCTGTGGCTACCAGAGGGCCCCCAAGAGCAAATGAAATTACAGTTTAATGTATTATGTAAAAATATGTATTATTTTGGAATTGGCAACGCAGATGACCTACTGTAGTCAGACAGCAGAAATTGAATGTGGGATATTACTCGTAATACTTTTCCTCACACACGTTTTTTTCATTCAATTTCATGATTATCATGAAGATTACATCCAGCAGTGTTATTCGCGCTTGTACTGAGTGATGATACTTGTTACCTTGTACAATCCAACTCAAAATTCAGCGTTGTCTGTCTCACCATCATATTGTCCACGACGGGAGTGCAGGAGTAGACTGACGTTATCATACTCATAATTCTAGTCAAAATATGAGTCTGAGAACTCTCCGTTGGGCTTTGACTGCAGGGCGTGTTTCAAACGCGCCTGGAAAACAAATGCCTCTTCGCTCAATTGAATAGATCTACAACCAATCAGAGCAACAGAGTATGTGACGTATGTTAAGCACCGCATAGTTGTTGTCAACAGAACTAAACTACAAGCAGACTTGAAGTATGCTTGAAGAATGAATACAAACGATTTTTGCCGGTGTTGTAAAATTAATTTAAGGGTAGGGAGAGTACTTGTTCACACGGTCAACCTTTTTGAGCGAAACAATAAAGGGCAATGCATTTACGAAGTTCTCCGTTTAGGATTACAACTCCATCGGGGCCATCTGATAAATTAAACTTTTACCGAATCCCGTAGGAAGGACGGCAAAAACATATTTTCCATCGACAAATGCCTTGATTGCGTCTCTGTTCCTCTTTCAAAATTAATGCGCTGTCGATGTCTTCTAAAACAGACTCGATGGCAGTATCATAACATCCCAGATCTCCAGCGGTAGCCATGTTTGTTCAAAACGAATTCAACTTAAGCGCTCTTTTGTGACGTGGGTGATTACGTTACTGTTGATCATCTGTCCATCATCGTATAAAGCCCGCCCTGGCAATTTAATTGGTTCGCCCAGATTCTGGTTTTCTGTAGTTGGTCCCCAATACGAGACCCTCCAGACCCAACTTCCCGACCAAATTTTTCTGGGGGCGGGGAGAAGTTGGGCTAGCAGCCAGGCTAGTGCAGGAGGGGGAGATTGCCCAACTGCACGGAATACAGGATATCACAAATCCTACCTTTAGATAACTGCAGAACACAGTGTATAACTGAATATATTTCTTTAATACTGTGCAAATATCCTCATATGTCAAAAACCGGAAATACAGTCGTTAGGCTGCCGTGCACTCCACGTCCTCGTTATCAGTCCAGACTTTAATAGACTACCGTTCATAACAAAAAGCTTTTGGTTTTAAATTGTATCTTGTCTCAGGGTATCATCTAGCACAGTTGACGCCACTCGCACAGTTTTTTGGGGGGGTGATCCACTGGCCACCAAATAATGTGGGTTTCGGGCCTCCACCAATGGGCTAACAGTGTCTGAGAACTTTCGTTTTTTTGCTCGCCATGATTAACCGTGAAGAACAATCTTATCCCAGGGTCATGAGATACTAGATTAGCATTCATGAGGTGCTTTGCATTGACCATTAATGGTTAAAAATGGGCGTGTTCAGGGAGGGGTAACATGCTGATTCACGTACGCACACTTATGGGTATACTCTGTGATTTATAAAGGGAACATTGCTTTAGGTGTGGGAACGCACGGTTTTATAAATCTGAATTTGTTGTGTGCGTACGCCATTTTAGGCTTTTGGGCGTAGGTCTACGTACACTTTTAGTGAGAATCCTACGCACAGTTTTATAAATGAGACCCCTAGGTCTATCTAACTCGCTTTACTTCCAGTGCAAAACGGACACTTAATGAGATCCACATTACAGAAGTTAAATATACAGTAGTGATCGGCATTAAATGTAGGCCTATCGCCTTTTCAGTTTTCCGCTTGAAATATTAGTTGATTATATGAATGGCATTGTTTCCAGTGCGATTCACTGTCAAATCTGCGTAGCCTCATTACCTTAACTGATTGGTCTGTTGGATGATTGACTGTGTTAGGGTTAGGGTTGTGTTGGCTAACTTTCGTGATTTGCAAGAAAAGAACACATGTTAAAAATTAAAAGTCTTCCCGCCTCGAACCAGCATCACGTTCCCCACAGTGTTGCACCCACACGTGTCTGCGCACGGGATTGGCCACGGCTTTGCCTGTCTACTGTGAAATCAGTTGTGTCTGGGCAGCACCAGGGCTGCTAGTATTTACAACACCCCCCATAATTACAGCTATTCTTATTTTGTACTAGCATTCTGGCGTGGGACATTAAGTCCGCTGAAGTTATAAACCATTGTTATTTCAATCAATTCATCCAAATCCATCCAGCACAATCTCTGACTGCTAAAACGTACACATTTGTTTTAATTGTTCAGTCTCAATAAGAATCAAGGAAATAATCCAAAAACAGTGTTGTCATCACTGACATATATCCTATGCATATTAAGACAGTACATATTCAACAGTACAGGAATGGAAGCGTTATAATAATGAATACAACCAACGCGGCTAGATGTTGAGTTGAAGTAACAGAAAGACATTGTTCCCCTCTCAATGTGGTCATCTGCATGTAGATGAAATATTTTTCTACCATGGCCGTTAGTCAGACACAAGGAGAATATGTATGATCATGCTATGCTGCACATTGTTTACGACTGACTAATTGACTTTCAAATAAAGCATCATACAACTAACAGGGACACAGAAATGGTGGGCTTTTAATGTCAACGTTTATTGGCTCTGTTAGTCCTGTCTGTATGTGTTGTCGTGGTGGTGTGCTCCAATTTACTATAGTTTTTTCTGTGAAAGTTAAGAAAAGTATTTAAAGTTGTGCGTTCCTCTCTTTTCATTAGGCGTTTTCGATTTGATGCAATTTTTACGTGTTCAGTTACCACGTGACCGTTTACAACACAACTGTCCTTAAGTCATATGATCAAAACAGGAAGTACTGCGAATATAATGCAGGTGTGGTGAACGGAATGTGAATGTAGAAGAGAAAAAGATTAAGATAGTTAGTCTAGTCTACCTTTCAAGATCTGGCCCATGAAAAGAAGAAGTCACAACTGTCTAATAGCGACAACAATGGGGACGTTTTTTCTGCTCATGATGGTGTTGTATGGCACCATCAATTCACAGGTAAAAACAATATAAAACTTGGCAGACTATTATTTAGATGCATGTCAATCGGTGCTCAGTATTAATGTCTTGTTTTGGTAGTTGCATGTGCAATACCTCTAATCATATTGGGTCAAAAGACATGACGCGTTGTAGGCTTACATAATGGGTCACAGGTTTCGCGCTGTCTCCTCCATGTTGCACTACGTGTGTTTCTTCATATAATGGTATTAAGGACGAGTTGTGATACCTAGTTAAAAGTTAACTCTGCGAGCCGTCACGTTACAGTTAGGGAAACATTTGATGAACCGGAATCATACAAAGTTAATATGCAAACTAACCTGAACATGCATGACCTCCGACTGCCGCTGCAGGCAACGACCCTGAGTTCGTAACCGACGTTCTTTACCTGGACCTGGAGCTTCCTTGGACTCAATTACAATTCAAACTCATTTGAAGGCTATCATTGCAACTACGCCTGAGTGAAAAGCATGTGCAACTCCATAAGTTTTAGCTGCATGATGTTAGCATGGTTGTACACATTTTGTTAGGACTTTTGTGTAATTTTAAAATTAATTTCTGACGTATACTCATTTCCAGCAGTCAGAAAGCCCTAGCTACAAACAAGATTACAGACTCCTAGGAAGACCACTGTACAAACTGGATATATCCTGGCCAAAATACCCTGAGCTGTTTAGTGGTGAGGTGTTTGGAGTGGCTGTGGATCAGTATTCTGGTGTGGTGTATGTTGCACAGGTTGGTACAAAATCGGCAGAAATAATTTTCACTCTAGGCCAGCATAATCTGTAATATCAGTGGATTTAGACCCACTAACAAAATGAAGTTATTGCTCATAAAAACATGTTTAGGCCATCACAAAATATGGCCTATTGGTCACATTTCAAATGGTATATTGACTGATACTGTATAATGTCCTGTGTTTCAGAGAGGTGAGGCAGTGCCCCATGTGCTGGTGTTCTCCTATGACGGAGAGCTCCTCTTGGCCTGGAACACCAGCACCCTGGACATGCCTCACGGAATCTTCCTAGCCAACGCAGACACCAACCCCACTGTCTGGGTCACTGATGTTGGGAAGGGTGAGATATTTGTCAATGAAATTGTAATGTTTGGCTTGTTAAACGAACAACTGTGCTTCCTGGAAAGTGATGATGCTGTTTTAGTGCTGACAGTCCCAACCTTCTGTAGGCCCATATGGTCACTGCGTGAAGCAGTACTCTCCCGCTGGGACGCTGCTGCAGGTGCTGGGGACACCAGGGAAGGCAGGTTCTGGGCTTAACCCTCTGGAGTTCGACCAGCCTGCAGAGGTCTTTGTCCACAGCTCTGGGGAGATCTACATCGTGGATGGCGATGGAGGCATGAATAACCGCCTCATTAAACTTTCCCCAGGTCAGAACATCACATCTTTGCAGCCTCTGGAGCTCTGTGTGCCTGCCGCCATCTGACCTGGTTGTGTGTTGAAACCCCTGCAGATCTGGAGGTGCTGTGGATCCATGGAGAGAAGGGCCAAGGCCTCGCCCAGTTCTACATCCCTCACAGCGTCACCGTGGACACCTTCCACAGGGTAGGCAGTTGGGCTGTCAACGAATATTCTAAATTTGAATATATATATATTTGAATAGTGGTTAAAAACAGAAATTTGAATGTGAATTAATATTCGAATGTAAAATAAATAAAAACACAACAGCGGCAACAGCGGCAGCAGCGGCGCGTCTGTCTGCTTTGCGGGTGGGCGCGCGCCTGGTGTCACTGTTGACAGTTGACTTGCATGGAGAGAGCACAACGGTGCGGGAGAGAGAGAGTGCGTGTGTGCGAGCGAAAGGCCAAGTTCTGCGGTCTTGGCCATTAGTCATTGGCGATTTTAGACCCGTTTTAGGGGTGCTCAAGCAGATTTTATCTCAGCACCCCTAAAAAAATTAATAAAATAATAATAATAATAAAAAAATATATATATATATAAATTATTATTGTTTATTATCATTTGATGCTGGTAGTTCATGAAGAAAGGGACATCCTTAGTTTTTCATTCATTCAATATTTTGCAAAATAAGACATAAATGTATTAATTGTTATCCAGTGAAATTAGGGATTTATTAGCAAGGGGGTTTGGCACTTTTGCAAGGCACTGTATTCATGTCACATTCTCATTGGGGGCTGAGCACCCCTAAAGGTCTAATCCTAGAATCGCCTCTGCCATTAGTTCATTTACTTATTTTTGTGTAGGTAATATGTTGTTAAATATGTTTAAACTTAATAAATTAGGCCTATCTACAGTATACAAGTAGTGATGTCTCGTTGTATTAATTTGTCCTGTTATTGACGTGCCTAATGCGCAACCAAATATTCGAATATATGTTTTTTTTAAAGGGAATATTCGAACGTCATTTTTGAGCAATTTTGACAGCCCTAGTAGGCAGTCCCAGTCCAGATTATTATAGGTCTATATAAGGTCTAACTGAACCCTTTCACAATGATTGTTTTCATAAGAGAAGGGATATGGTGTTTGGGTTCCCAGGTGTGGGTTGCTGACCGAGGAAACAAGCGTATCCAGGTGTTCAACTCTGTGACTGGAGACTGGCTGGGCACCTGGGGAAGCTGCTTCACAGAGGATGCGCCATACTCTGTCAGGTAGATATACCGTCAGGTAGATCCACAAAATATGCAGTTTTCCTTATCAATATTTTTGTCTTGTCTTGTTATCTTTTAGGGGAGACCAGCACATATTATATGTGATTTTGTGCTTCTTTTAGATTAACACCAGACCAGAAGTACTTTATTGTTGTGCAGCTGAATACCAATCAGATCTCAGTGCTGAAGGCTCCACCAGTGGGTGTGATTGGTCAGTGCCAGGTGGTTAGTGTGATCCAGTTAGCCGAGGATGTGAAGCCACATCTAGTGGACCTGGACCTGAAGACAGGAGCTCTGTTTGTGGCTGAGCTGGGAGCCCAGCAGGCTCAGAAGTTCACTCCCTTCAGTTTGGGCGGCAGCTTCCTCTAGGTAAGTATACTGTAAAATACCAACATACGCACACTGGACTATATAAAAAAAACAAACCATTGTGTGTATGTGTGTAGTTTGCAAAGCATACAGTCCAAAAGTATTCCAAAACCAATTATCTCATGTTAGGGAATTGAAAACGCTGCATTGAAATTTGTCAAAGAAAAATACCCTTTCTTTTGAAATCACTAAAAATCAAAATCAACTATTGTAAGGTGACATTCGTTTTAAGGTTAGTTATTATATGTTGGTTTTTCCTAAGTTGGGAAATATGATATAATAAATTATATACAAGACAAAAAAAAAGTATCTTTTTACATAAGTATTCAACTTCAGTATTTTCCTGCAGAAACAGCCTAAAGTATTTGGGGGCAATCCAGCTTTGTTGTTGAATACTGACGCTAGATATTAAAGTCTTTATTGTATTTAAATAGTGCAAGGCACTGTGTATATATATTCTCTCGGTCTTCATGTTTTTTCTTTTCTGTACATAAATATACACACGACAATACTTTAGATTATATTCACAAAGGATTAACCAATTTGTCTGTCTTAATTACTGGCATGAAACGGGAGTATTTGAATGTCAAAGGGAAAATACCTTTAATATTCTTTATAAGAGGGGGTGTGAGGGTGATCTGAACATCCAGAAAACATTCCAAAAGTAAAATGCTTTGAGTTTTTTTTTTTTATGTTTTTGGGGGCTTTTTATTAATTTGAGATAGCTACAGGAAAAGCAGGGTTGGAGAAAGTGAATGACGTGCAGGAAAATCCCAGAAACGAACAAATGTGTTACCAGGGCACCCCAAAGATTTGAATGTTTGGATGTGCCTATCCCTTCCAGCGAGGATTTAGCTCTGACCATACTACCATATGACGTGTGAAAGCTCAGTGTACATGTCCAAAAAGCTCATCACCGATAACTCCAGTGGTCACATGCTAATATAAACAAATGCATGCAATAAATTATCATTATTTTTAAGGCATCTACTTTTTCCCAGTATAAAATAATATGTATTAGTTAAGGTTCTATCAAAGTAAAAACTAAACACTGGATAGTTATATTACAAATACTGTGCCACTTGGATTCAAATCTGTCTTTTTTAAATCTGTGTATAACACAGTAATTATTTTGTAAGTGACCATAATTATCTTATTTGTATGTTTTTTTGTGGCTTTGATGGACATGTTTGTGTATGTTTTGTATTGCAAAAACAATGAATATGAATTTGTTTTGTAATGATCCTAAGGGAACAATCCACTCATGTTTTGCTTAGAACGCTATGTAATTATTTTCTGGACTTCTTTTACACATCCTTGGTAAAAGGTTAAGAAATGTTTACAGTTCAAAATGGATATTGTGGTTTTATGTTGTCATATATGAATGTGGTTCCTGTATTGTTACCATTAATTGTAAATGTAATGCCATGCTGCTTTTATTGTGCGATTGTGTGTTTTGACCAGAAACATTTAATATTAACGTTGTATGCTAGTACGTCTTTTCCTCTATAGCTTTAAGTGAGTTATCGTCATCATTAGTAAATAAACGTAATGGGTAGTCTCAATGACCCAAGGCCATAGCCATGGAATAAACATTGGGGCGGACTAATTAATTTGTTTATGATCATTTCGGACACCGTGCGTGGTTGCCTGTCTGAACATTGGAACGAAGGGATAAAGAAAACGAAAGGTTGCAAATTACTACAAAGCTATTTTTTGGCGAATTTGGGGATACAAGCCGTTGTAGATGGGCGATGCAGCGGATGGGATAAGTCTGTTGAGCTAAAATTGCAGGAACGTGTACTAACATCTCCGCATCTAGGCTATATTATCATTCATTCATATCTGGAATGTCGTCTGTAATACCTTACCAAGCACGCCGATTTAATGATCCACCGTTTCAGTGTAGGCCTAATCCTTTTCTTTTGAATGAAAAACTGTTGGTCACTTTATTTACGCCAGTATTGGGGGCCGGTGGTCGAATTTTGGCAGCCCCAGTGACATGCATACAAATTCATCACTTCAATCATTACATTTTAAGGTCACTAGATGGTACCCCAGAAAGAAGATTTTGTATTTTTACAGATTAACAATATAAAAACAAAAAACTCCATTGACCTCCTTACTAAATGACCCTTACATTTTTTGTCGATAGAGGGAGCCAGTGACTTTCAAATAAAATAGCCTAATTAGGCTTGGCCTACAGCTGAAAAGTTGTATTCTGAGGTGCGCATACAGTTAAAATGTTAGTATTTGTCGACATGTCATCTCCACTCTTACAATTTCAGTAAGATTGGAATATTTCTCAACTCTGCCATATCTGAAATGATAGCCAATGCATCAAGACATTTGTTCTAGCATATTAAACGAAAAGTATCCTACGTGAGTTTGTAAACACTCAGGGGAAATGGGATTCCCCGGCGAGCTTCTAATGATTACTGGACAGAAGATGCAGCATCTTTGGTCACGGATGGACTCTCAGTCATTTCATGAAGGCTTGTCTCGAGAAGAAAAGAACGGATTTATCTCCTTCAGTACAATATGGCACAACACTTTGGAGGAAAATGGAGATCGCATAGCTGGTATGTAGGCTAGCCTACAAGAGTGCACTTACCATTTGTATTATAGTAGTACCGTGGCAGATTAATAGTTTTAATTGTTCGATTTTCAAAACGTAATATAAAGTAAACTACAACAAAAGGCTGTATATCTTTCGCCAAGTATGGTTTAACACATTTGCTTGCCACAGAAAGACAACATAATAGTCAGACTAGTTATTTTACGTTCGCGTCTGTAACGGTTTACAGGAAGAGGGTATGAATGCTCCCCATCCTTACGGCTGCTGACGGCTGACTCGCCACAAGTTTCAGGGACAGTTGAGATTAGGAGAGAGGGAGAGCATGTTAGAAGAGAGAGGGTGAGGTGGGTTGAGCAGAAGGAATCTGGATGTCCCTATACCATATAAGGCATTTCTGTAAAGGGGGGAAGGGGGAAAACAACAATTATGCAGGATATTCTAGTTGCGTTTGCTGGCATGTACTGGCTTCTAAGTATGTGAAAGAGTGTCGGTGATGATGTGAGAGTACCGCAGGAGCGGCAGCATGAGCAGGACACACTGCAAGGGACAATAGATACACTGGACAAGGTAAACATCAGATATCAATGTATACATCGACAGAGGTTTTTGTAAAGTAAATGTGTGTGGTTTAGTGAACAAATGGAATCTATAAGTCTGCTGCTCGGCAACAAGTTGACTGAGCAGGAACATATGATAAAGCACTGATTTAAGTTTGCTGAAACAAAGGAGGAATGTCTTATGTAAAAGTTGCAGAACATGGATGTAAAATTAGATGCTGGTTGGAATGTTGGATTATTACAATAAGTATCTTACTGAGAATTTAGAGGGTAATTTTGTTTATGTTTACTGAATGGTGGACAGTATAGTGCTCAACACATAGAAG
Organism: Hypomesus transpacificus; assembly: GCF_021917145.1. NCBI lineage: Eukaryota > Metazoa > Chordata > Actinopteri > Osmeriformes > Osmeridae > Hypomesus > Hypomesus transpacificus. Next base: position 158,252 of record NC_061079.1, read on the forward strand.
GGTAGGTAAGTCTGCTCAACACATAGAAGGTAGGTAGGTCTGCTCAACACATAGAAGGTAGGTAGGGGTTTTCTCTCTGTTGTTATGTGAGGTATAGATATAATACAGATGTGTGTCTTCTGAACACCTCAGAAGATGCCCAGAGGTGAAGAACACATTAAACTATCACTTTAAAACGTCAGCACAACTTAGATTTGTTCTGTATTTATGGTGAGAAATGTCCCCTCAAAACCAAGTTTGCTTGAATAATGCCAAAATACCTTTAGTATTTAATGACCTTTCAGATCTTTGTTGAAGTTGAATAGCAGTTTCGTTTGTGCCACTCAAGATTAAAAACATGTTTCACTGGAACTAAAACTAAATATAGTATTACGTGTAAAAGTCACACATTAGTCATTCTAAGTCTGAAATGTAAAACAATGAAAGCAGCAGATAAACAGCTCAGTCAAAGGTCAGCCTCCCTGGTCCAACTTCCTCTCAGTGGTGTTGCTACAGCATCGTGTCTCACGTCTGGTCTGTCTGATCGGCTCTCTCCCACAGCACCATGGCAGGCTCCATCTGGCTGCTCCTGGCTCTCACCAGTCCACTGGTTGCCTCCTTCCTGCCCCTGCGCCAGCTCGCTCCCTGTGAAGTGGTAAGTCACCTCAACCAGCCCACTAACCAAGCTCTAAATATGTGGATGTCTGTGCGTGAAATCTGAGTTATTTAGAGACTCAATTGTTGGCTCAGCATATCCTCTTTATTTAGTTAATGTTTATATAAGTATGGATGTATCCATGCCGTATAGTTTACATCAGAGTTCAGATAACAGTAGAAACATCAGGTACTTTTTCTAAGTCCCTGCGGGCAGATATGGCGTCTAGAAACTGTTTTTGTTAGCGTCTGTTCTCCTGTGTCCTGAGGAGCGGATAGTATGACCAGGCGTCCCATAAACTGTCTCTCCTCTAGACTCCAGGATATGTGGAGGAGGCTGGAATGCTTTATTCCTCACCCTGGTCTGGAGATGTGAAATTCATACTTGAGGAACTCTCTACTTTGTGTTAAGAGACCCAATGAACCAGAGTAGTTTTTATGCATCTTTCTTTAACTATTGCTACGACAAATCTCTGTCCGTGAACATGTTTGGATGAAAACCCTCTGGTCTGCCGCAGAGATACAGAGGACAGATGGGAATGTCCTCTCTCAGAGACCATTATTATGGCCCTGATGTTACTCAACACCCTGATAATGTGAACGTGCCTCAGACAGGAGAGGTCAGGATACTCATCTGGACATTAAGACTATCAGGATAGAGTGGAGGATATCTGCTGTATTTCGATGTCATGGACAGGGTCAACCCTGGATACTCTCATCGCCTCAGTCATCATACTATTCTTATAACCAGGCATAGTGCTTATGTTTCATTGTGATTTAACTACATAGCAACACTTTAACGTTACTGTAACCCTGTAACTACATAGCAACACCTATAGTAAAATCATTGTAGGTACATAGAAACTCCTATGTGATTAAATTAGGTTGAGTGTTAGTCATTACAAAAGTGTTAGAAGGCCAGTATGGGGAAGGAGTGTGAGGGGCAGTTGAGGGTTGCTGCCAAAACAAGATCAATGTTAACATCTGCAGGTGCTCCATACCAAGTTTCTCTTGTGCAATACCTTACCACTTAACCGCAATAAAGTGTACACCTAAGTACATACCATTTCGTAAGTACTTTAGCTATGTAGTTCAATGGTAGTTAATGCAACCTTAAATGTAAAATGTTGACCTAACCTATTAGTTAACACATAATTGTTAGCATTGGTGAATTTATGTGTAAAAAGTAATAAGCTTTTCTTCAGGATAGTCAGGAGTCCTTGCCACATACTAAAGAAACCCCAAATTTGCCAAAAAACATTTATGATTGTGTATGTGTGTTTTTTATGGGCTGTGTTTGGAGACAGGGCTTAGGCTGTATGGTTTCCATTATCCTTTATTAGCCACTCGGAGTGATCAAAGCCTCTCTGATACACTAGTGTGAATAGTTATTGAAAGGGGGGTAGTGCACCTTTCTGAATGGGGTGCAGGAGACGTGAGGGTAGCTTGTTGATATGAAAGTTACCCTACAAGCTCCACCACATCTCCCCAGGAGACCAGGAGCACTGATACACTGACTCTGCATCAAGGTGACATTTTGGGAGTGAGGCAGCACTGTAAATATCAAAGCTCATGGAGTTGTTTCTGTGTATCATTTGTCCACAGATCGAGATGGACGCGTCCTGCACCAATCTGAACCTGGAGACCGTTCCAGACAAGCTTCCCCAAGGCATCCAAAAAATTGACCTATCGTGGAACATTTTACAGAACCTTACCCAAGAGGGTCTGGCATTCTACAGCAGTATACATCACCTGAACCTACATTCCAACATGATACAGTTCATCCAGCCTGGCTTGTTTAAAGACATGACCAGTCTTAAAGTGCTGAACCTCTCCAGGAACAACTTGGATGTGTTTGCTGTCTCAAAGACCCATGTTGGACCACTGACAGCCGTAGAGATGCTGGACCTCTCAGGCAATGGCCTGTTCACTGGGATGACTGACTACTTCCTGCGTGAAGCTCCAGCTCTCCTGAATCTGTCTCTGAACGGCAACAGTATTACCCAAATCGCCCAAAACACCTTTTGTGGATCTTTGGCTTTGAGAAAAATTGACCTTCACAACAACGTCATCTTAGAGATCGAAAACGGGGCCTTCGACTCACTGCTACAGCTGTTTGAACTGGATTTATCGATGAACTCAATCAGATGCATTGCTGACTTTAACCTTTCTCAACTAAAGGTGTTAAATCTTAGTAAGAACAGCATGGAATCATTCCAAACCACAGACTCAGACCTTGAATATGAACTCCTCTACCTTGATCTGAGAGAAAACAGGATCGACTACTTTCCCCTCATCCCCCGAAGGAACAAGCTAATGTATCTGGATGTGTCCAGGAACCGTCTGAGGAGCATCAACACAACAGGGACGGCAGAGGAGATGGAACTCCTCAGAGATGTGCTGGCGGCTCCAGGCCAGTCCGCTGGAAGCAGCAGACACCAAGATTTCTCGAGGCTTGTGTACCTCGACATGAGTTACAACCAGATCAAGAGCATACCACAATCTTTTTTCTGTAGCATGGTGTCTCTTGAGGTCTTGAATGTTAGTAACAACTGTATAGGAGCATTTTTGGTAGACCAGGAAACCCCCATGAACTCGTTAAAGACTCTGGACCTGAGCTTCAACGCCCTTCAGAACTTCTCTTTAGGGTCGAACAGCCTGCGCTCTCTCGAGGAGCTCTTCCTGCAGGGAAATTTTCTCCTGTCCATTCATCCTGCAACCTTCCAAACTCTGCCCAGTATCAGATACCTGCACCTCCAGCAAAACTATCTGAAGGTCTGTGCCACACAGAGAAAACCACCCAACTCTCCACAGGCAGACTTCACCTCCCACAATCCTCCAGGATGCGTCTCATTTTCTTCCATACAAACCTTACACTTTCTGTACCTTTCTGAGAACAGTCTTGAGGCCTTACCCCCATATGCCTTCTATGGCACTCCACTGAGGCTGCTTGACCTTTCCCTGAACCCAGGTTTAGAGATGCATGATGATGCCCTCTCTGGTCTGGAAAACTCCTTGTCTCATCTATCACTGAAGGAAAACCACATGCCAGAACTGAAACCGGACCTCTCCCTGCTGGGCAATCTAAAGTTTGTGGACCTCTCCGCTAACAAACTTACCACCTTCCCTTTGTGGAACAAGCAGTCGTCCATAGAGTCCCTGAACCTGCAGAACAACAGCCTGGTGACAGTGCAGTATGAGACGGTGGTTGCGCTGGAGCGCAGCCTGAAGGTGCTGTATGTGGGCTCCAACCCGCTGGGCTGCTGCAGAAACCTGCCCTTCCTCCTCATGCTCCAGCAGGCTGCCGTCACCGTCCCCGACATCGCCACAGCCACCTGCCTCGACACCCAGGGCCCCGAGCCTGTGGAGAGGAACATCGGGAGTGTGACCCAGGAACAGTGCCAGACTCTCAGCAGGAGCTGGATCATCATAGTTGTAGTGATGACGGTGGTGTTAATAGCAGCACTAGCGCTGCTTGTCAAGCTGTGCCTCCCAAGGAAAAGAAGGTTCAACAGTAGCTTGATGAAGGCATGATGAACACGCCCCCCCAACCTGAACCCAAAGTGATTGGGTGGAAGCACAATCCTGAAATCTGGAAACATGAAGAACATTGGTGCCTATTAATGTGAAGTAGCATTTAGTCCTTCTTAAGCTGACATTGAGGGAATATCAAAAGTTTGAGCAAACCAAGCATGAAGGAAAAGGCTGTGTAACATGTTTAATTTTGTGTCATACAAAAAGTATTACCGCGCCGTCATAAGGGGGGGAATCTTTTCAACAAGAATCATTATATTTCCCAAGAAGTACAATTATTCACTTGAGGTCACAAGGTTTCTGATTAATACAGCAAAGCTCTGGTTTAGCCCACCAGTTCCAGAAATTAACTGACAATAACACAAAAACGAATGAAAGGCAGAAACAAAAATGTCACTTTTAACGTAATTTATAAGCATGAATGAGCCCAGGTGTTGAATACTCAAGGCTCTATGGCTGATATTCTTAGCTTTTTTCTGTCACATAAAAGTATCCATATCAATGCAGTGGGTTGCACATGTAACTTTTTTTATGAACAATGAGCTGCTTTTTTAAAAACTATATGTATTTTTATAGAACAATTTATTTGGTGTGTATGTTTTTATTACATGAAATGTATGACACTAAGGAGAATATTGTGCTCCAAGTCTTTCCAAGGAATGGCTTCTGCGTGATGTCAGTGAAGAAAATCTTCTCTTCTATAACAAAAATATCGTAACATGTCTTCTGTACAATAGATCAGGGGTTCCCAACCCTGGTCCTCAGGGACCCCCTGTCCTGCATGTTTTAGATGCTTCCTTGCTCCAACACACCTGATTCAAATTAATGGTCATAAGCAGGCTTCTGCAAAACTGGAGAACGACCCATTCATTTGAATCAGGTGTGTTGGAACAGGGAAACATCTAAAACATGCAGGACAGGGGATCACTGAGGACCAGGGTTGGGAACCCCTGCAATAGATGATTGGATTCTAGGCTATAAAAACATAATCAGTCTATAATTTTCTGTTCCTTTTGTTTAAAGTACTGCAGATATATTAACCACATAACGTCGTGTGTAATTCCTACAGGAGAGTAAGAAAATAATGATGATTATAGTTGTATGACTGTTGGTAGAGTAGCATGATAGGATGCTACACTGCTGGAGCACCTGCGGCTTGTTTTCCCAGCTGGAGCAGCACATGTACAGCTTTCCTGACATGTTGAACTCAGTCTTCACACATACACGAATGAGCTCCCAGCATGTTAACTTCCCTGTACTAGGATACAGAAAATGAGAAACGAATGACTGTACTGGTCTGTCTGATGAAATGATACGCTGGAAATTCCTAAAATTTCTCCTTGGGATCAGTAAAGTACCTAGCTACCTGTCAACCCAGAAGTGAAGCAATTTGTTACAAAATCTGCAAGTATTTGTTTACACTACACTATAAACATGTTTTTTAAATTACCGCACTTTTTCTGTAAATTGTTTGTGTTTTTTTCTGTATTTCTGAATTACAGGAAATACAGATAGAAAGACAATGGCAAACTGTAAATTTATAATTTTGCATAAGAATTACAGCCAAATGTTGTTAATAAAAAATACACTAAAATGTCTGTTTAAAAAAAAATATTAATAACATTTTCACCAAAATGTTCTGTTAAAAGACAACTTCACTTTATCAAAACTAGCTATTTTAACAGTTATTTTGCAGACATTTACTTTCATTCACATAAGTGTACGGCGAGCTACGATTCTCTCCAATTCATACAGCCAGCTGGCGCTACAGGTGTAATCTGAAGTGCCGGTGATAGCTGTAGTATCTGGATATTGATTACAGCATCTGTGTGTTGTGCACACGCGTTGTTTGGAATGAACATGTTAAATTATTATAATTAATTGGGCTTTATTGAATATTTTGATTTGATGAAAATGCTGTTTTTACAGAGAAGATAAATTAATAAAAGTCATATTTACATTTATGCATTTAGCATACGCTTTTATCCAAAGCGACTTCCAATAGAGAGCTTTACAAAAGAGCATAGGTCACTGATCATAGCAACGAGGTAGTCCCAAACATGGCAAGCAGCCAAAATATGAAGCATACATTGTGAAAAACTAAACAAGTGCCAAAGAGAAGACCCATAAGAGCATGCAGTTATACAAGTTACAAAATAAACAACATGAACCCCAATTTACCATTAAAGAACAGCCTGTAATGTGATATTACAGTTATATCTCATACATTTGGTACTGGAAAATTATAATTATTTTACGGTTAATTAATGTTAAAAAAATAGGCGTTGTGTTTAAGAATTATTTGTGTGCTTTAATTATTATGGCGAGATGGAGATAAGTGCTTAAAGATTCCATGTACAATGGTATGTTTGGATCGTGTCATGACTGTGATTAGGCAGGGAAGTACATGTTCAAATAGACCATTGTCTCTTTATAGATGTCACATGCAAAGGTGTCACACTAACACCTGGTAACATTATCCTTCTTTACCCAAAACCCCAAATAAAAGAAGTGTGTGTGTTGGTTTGTTGACTCGATGACAGAGGAGTTTGCACACTGGGCTGCATTGTTAGAACCCAAATAGACATAGAATTATTAAAACATATGGAAAGAACCCTTTCATCAAAAGTAAAACAATATTTTAAAAGTATTCCAAGAATGTATGTACTGTGGTGAAACCTAGCGTGAGACCTACAAACTGTTTCTTTATTGGTCAGACATGTGTTTAGGCAATCACGTCTCTAAAATAAATAGAGTGGTTCCTTCCCAAGGGGATGTGTCTCATATGAGTGGTTCATGTTCTCATCATGCTGGACCCGGTCCAATGGCCCCAGGTGGACAGCTCTGCTTGGTCAAGTTAATGGCAGGGTTATACTGTGAGGCCCGAGGAGGTCTGCAATCACACACTAATGAAAGCCCCCTCCCAACACCCCCGGCAACAAGGACACAGACCCTTCTCATGGGCAACACTAAGTGTAGGTCAGCTATTGTACCAAGTGGTGTTGGTTGCAAGAAGATATCAGTAAAACTACTCAGTGTCAGTACAAATAGATGCTGCTAAAATCACTTCTTAACATCGAATGGATTCTTAGAAGTGAGGACAGTAGTCAAAGCAGATTCAGACCGTGGTTTGTCAGGAACAAACAAATTTAATCTGCATCTTCATGACCTCAAGGCCGGCCTGACTTCCTGGACTTCCTAACAAACACTCTATATTTGTTTGTGTTTGAGGCAATTATGTCTGCCGTTCTCCCTAAAGTATTACTCCTGATTTCCTCTGTTGTCTGGCTGTGGCACAGAGATATGCAATGGATGCATGTTGTGAGTTAGGGTTAGAATCTTAGTTCGAAAGTCATTGGGTATAACTTGATGCTGTCATGGAGCATCAAAATAAAATGTATTAGGCTAATGGTTCCAGTCATGGCTCATCATGAGACTTCTCCAGTGAAACTGACCCTGACCCTGTGAAGCTCTTGTATCCTTTAGAGACAGTCAAGCTAGAGAATACAGTTGTGTGTAAATCAGCTTTGTTTCCTTCCTATTGACAGCAGGTCAGAGCTGGAGAAGCTCTGCTGAGTTCTGGCTACTGTGGAAACAAGAGGTTTCTGTCAATGAGTCTTTTATCTCACAGATGTCATGTGTCACAACAGCTGTCACCCCACCTACTCTTCTGAAGAAAGGGATTTGGGGGGATATCAGAGTACAGTTTCTTTACATTATCACAAATATTTTTTTAATAAAACAATGACAAGATAAATGATTTTGTGACTTACTATTTGTATTATAATTAATCTTTGTAAACCACTGCATCCCTTCCACTGGTTTAAAACCGATCAACTAGCTGGATCCGGACTGCTAGTTTACACTGCTATCATACTGTCCCAGATGAACTACTGCTATTTTACACTGCTATCGTACTGTCCCAGATGAACTGCTGCTAGTTTACACTGCTATCATACTGTCCCAGATGAACTGCTGCTAGTTTACACTGCTATCGTACTGTCCCAGATGAACTGCTGCTAGTTTACACTGCTATTGTACTGTCCCAGATGAACTGCTGCTAGTTTACACTGCTATTGTACTGTCCCAGATGAACTGCTGCTAGTTTACACTGCTATCATACTGTCCCAGATGAACTGCTGCTAGTTTACACTGCTATCGTACTGTCCCAGATGAACTGCTGCTAGTTTACACTGCTATCGTACTGTCCCAGATGAACTGCTGCTAGTTTACACTGCTATCATACTGTCCCAGATGAACTGCTGCTAGTTTACACTGCTATCGTACTGTCCCAGATGAACTGCTGGGTATTTTCAGATGATCCTGCTATATTTTCTACTTCCTGTATCTTGTAACATGCCCCCTTTGTTTTGCAGCGTTTTCCCTACAGTACGGCCTCTTGCTATAGAGTTGCATTTTCAAGTTTACAAGCACAAGTGGAATCAATTAGGGAACTCCTATCTACAGCAGCTTGATTTAATTTTCTTCCATGACATGGTTATGGTTAGAGACATGCGGGGGGAGGCTGGGACTGATGGACAGGGCTGGGGCCTCCTCAGACTAGAGCACCGCAGCCAGGGAGCTCCTTCTCTCAGATCAACACGTTTTCTTGAGGACCTCTCTGTTTTGACAGGTGCCCAGGCTAAAATACTACACCCCAAAGCCACTCTTTAGTCTTGTTCATCACAACTTGTACAAGAGTTATACTCAGCAACAGGCTCATTTTCTACAGCTTTCTAAAACACTGTCTGTGGCATTCAGACTGTTTGTTTTGATTGTTGCATTATGCCCAAATTACACACTATACACTGGTTTACCAACTGTAATATTTCATGTCATGTATTATGGTCAATGTGCAATTTAAGACCTGGTGGAATGTTAGCTGTGTCTGGGAGGAGGGCTGATGGGTCAGAGGATCATGCTCTATGTTCATGTCTGAAATGTGTTGTAAGGTGATTGAAGTCATTCAGGCGACAGCGGCGGGACCTCTCTGACACGGTTTAATCACGTAACACTGTGAAAGTTAGGGTTAGGGTGAGAGTTAGGACTGTTTCTCTGTTAAGTTACGCAAGTGTGTTTTGGATGGTAAACAACTGAAATATGACCTAAATGACCAAAGGGGTTAGCATGTGTGTTTTGGATGAAATGACCAAAAGGGTTAGCATGAGTTATTTGGAAAGAAAACAACGAGAAATTACCAAAGGGGTTATCATGTGTGTTTTGGTTGAAATTACCAAAGGGGTTTACGTGTTTCGGATGAAATTACCAAAGGGGTTAGGATAGGTGTTTTGGATGGTAAACAACTGAAATGTGACCAAAAAATGACCAAAGGGGTTAGCATGTGTGTTTTGGTAAATTTACCAAAGGGGTTAGCATGTGTGTTTTGGATGAAAACGACCGAGAAATGACCAAAGGGGTTAGCATGTGTATTTTGGATGAAATGACCAAAGGGGTTAGCATGTGTGTTTTGGTCAATTTACCAAAGGGTTAGCATGAGTTACTTGGATGGAAAACGACCAAGAAATGACCAAAGGGGTTAGTATGTGTGTTTTGGTAAGTTTACCATAGGGGTTAGTATGTGTGTTTTGGATAAAATGACCAAAGGGGTTAGCATGTGTGCTTTGGTAAAATGACCAAAGGGGTTAGCACGAGTTATTTGGATGGAAAACAACGAGAAATTACCAAAGGGGTTAGAATGTGTGTTTTGGATGGTAAACAACTGAAATGTGACCGAAAAATGACCAAAGGGGTTAGCATGTGTGTTTTGAATGAAATTACCAAAGGGGTTAGCATGTTTGTTTTGATCAATTTACCAAAGGGGTTAGTATGGGTGTTTTGGTAAATTTACCAAAGGGCTAGGATGTGTGTTTTGGATGGTAAACGACTGAAATGTAACCGAAAAATGACCAACGGGGTTAGCATGTGTGTTTCGGTAATTTTACCAAAGGGGTTTGGATCTGTGTGTGACAGAATTACCAAAGGGGTTAGCATGTGTGCTTTGGTAAAATTACCAAAGGGGTTAGCATGAGTTATTTGGATGGAAAACAATGAGAAATTACCAATGTAGTTAGCATGTGTGTTTTGGTAAATTTACCATAGGGGGTTAGTATGTGTATTTTGGATGAAATTACCAAAGGGGTTAGGATGTGAGTTTTGGATGGTAAACAACTGAAATGTGACCGAATAATGACCAAAGGGGTTAGCATGTGTGTTTTAGATACATTTACCAAAGGGGTTAGCATGTGTGTTTTGGTAAATTTACCAAAGGGGTTAGTATGTGTGTTTTGAATGAAATTACCAAGGGGGTCAGCATGAGTTATTTGGATAGAAAACTACCTAGAAATTACCAAAGTGGTTAGCATGTTTGTTTTGATCAATTTACCAAAGGGTTAGCATTAATTATTTGGACAAAAAATGACCAAAGTGGTTAGTATGTGTGTTTTGGATTAAATTACCTAAGGGGTTAGCATGTGTGTTTTGGTATATTTACCAAAGAGTTATTTGGATGGAAAATGACTGAAATGTGACCGAAAATTGACCAAAGGGGTTAACGTGTTTTTTGATGGTAAACGACTGAAATGTAACCGAAAATTGACCAAAGGGTTCAGCATGTGTGTTTTGGAAGAAAACGACCGAGAAATGATCAAAGGGGTTAGTATGTGTGTTTTGGATGAAATGACCAAATTGGTTAGGATGTGTGTTTTTGTAACTTTACCAAAGGTGTTAGTATTTGTGTTTTGGATGAAATGACCTAAGGGGTTAGTATGTGTGTTTTGAATGAAATTACATAAGGGGCTAGGATGTGTGTTTTGGATGGTAAACAACTGAAATGTGACCCAAAATTACCAAAGGGGTTAGCATGTTTGTTTTGGATGAAATGACCAAAGGGGTTAGCATGAGTTATTTGGATGGAAAACAATGAGAAATGACCAAAGGGGTTATCATGTGTGTTTTGGAAGAAATTACCACAGGGGTTAACGTGTGTTTTGTATGAAATTACCGAAGGGGTTAGGATGTGTGTTTTGGTGAATTTACCAAATGGGTTAGTATGTGTGTTTTGGTAGTATTGTACTCCTGGAACAAGTGTGTCTTGAGCCTTTTCTTGAAGGTGGGGAGACAGTCAGTAACTCTGATTGAGGTGGGGAGTTGATTCCACCATTGGGGGGCCAGACAGGAGAAGAGCTTGTGTTGGGACCGGGCACTCGAGTGGTGAGACCACCAGATAGTTGTCAGAAGAAGACAGTAGGTTGCGGGTGGGGGGGTAAGGCTGGAGGAGAGACTTGATGTAGTCGGGTGTAGTCCCGTTCACTGCTCGGAAGGTCAGTACCAGGTTCTTGAATCTGATACGGGCTGTGATGGGAAGCCAGTGGAGGGAGATGAGGTGCGGGGTAACATGGGAGCGTCTGGGTAGATTGAAGACCAGGCGGGCTGCCGAGTTCTGAATCCTCTGGAGAGGGTGGGTTGCGCATGCTGGGAGACCGGCGAGCAGCGAGTTGCCGTAAACAAAGTAGAGTGGCTGAGTCATAAATATCTTCTGTGAAATATTGCCATACATGGCTTCATGGCTTCATGGTTGCCATGCATGGCTTCATGGTTGCCATGCAAGGTATTATTTTATAGACTGTTACTGTTGCTTCCCTACCTGACCCCCACCTGAATAACCCCTATCATAACACCAAGTAGCCTAATGAAAGAAGCAGTGAACCAGACCTTAGTCCAGGGGTTTGATACTGTGCAGGGTTCTCCTTGGTTCTTCAGATGCACCTTCTTGGTGTTTACAAGGTTCCCCTGTCTGTTTCATCACTCTCTGTAGTTTAGCCTAACAGAGCTGTTATCACCCAGTGCCAAAGAAGATCAATTTGACCCCTTAACAACCTTGCTCTGTCAGCAGGTCAGCAGATGTACCGCCAAGTTAATTATCATCTTTCATCACAAAGCCCTCTGCCAACACTGTCTACACACACTCTACACACTGTCTACACACACTACACACATTCTACACACTGTCTACACACTGCACACACACTACACACATTCTACACACTCTATACACTGTCTACACATATGGTTGTTATTTAAGCAATAAGCCCCAAGAGGCTTCGCTTCGCGTCGTGCCTAACAACTCCCCTTACCTGTTCTAAAATCAGCGTAAACCACGGACTTGCGGGGCTTATTGCTTTTCTAAAACTGTTACTACAAATATTTGATATGGTTTCATCAATAAAAACAATCAGAAACAAAATAGTTTAATAATAAACCGTCATTCTTCTGCTACTACAAAGTATAGTTCCTACATACTTTTCCTACATACATTGCCACGCAACAGCCAGATGGTCATCTTTGCCGTCTTTTTCAATTTGAAATATTCGATGCGCAGTAATATGGAATGTTAAAGAATGTTACGAGGACAACCTGTGAGGTTATGCTGGATTTTACAACGGCATGGAATGCGATATAGCCAATCACAATCAAGGATGGGAACAACCAGTTTTAGAATAGCTATCTAACCCTAACAATTTCAGCAGCAGCATTATTGTAAAACAGTTGTGATTATGTACTCTAATGGAAACTGACTCCGACATGGCAGATTGTCACACTGTATGTGTTGATCACCTCACATGAAACCGCAAGATTACAGTAGTGCTTCAATGGAACTTGCACAACACACAGCCTCCTTTGAACAATATAACCTGTTATGAATTCAAAGAGGAAACAGGGCTGTCAGACAAACGAGTCATTTTGAAGAACAGCCCTTGTGACGTGTCCACGGGCCAACTGAGTAGGACTCTTAACTTCTGGTATTCCGTCGGGTTTGAATGACTGTTCAACAAAGGAATGTGGAGCTTAATTAGTAAATGTAATCAAGCCACATAGCCTGATAGGATGATGGGTTCATGATGTTTCGCTTTATTACAGTCCATAAAAGGCATTCTCCTCAAAGCCACAAAGTTGTAGTTGACATGCACCATGCTCCCCTAGTGTAGACTGTAGCCTATTCATTTGTCATGTTCATTTATTTTTCATAAAATAATACCATGTATGGCAACCATGAAGCCATGTATGGCAACCATGAAGCCATGTATTGCAATATTTCACTGAAGATATTTATGACTCAGCCACTCTACTTTGTTTGGTCTGATCTGTCGTTGGGAAATTGTTTCAAGCAGCAGGAAAGCATCTGTTTCCTCTAACAATTCGAACTTTATTATTTCATTGTATTTACAGAGGGCACAGGGTCTGTTCTTTGGTCAGTCTTTGGGACAACATCCTACATCTCCCCTGAGGGACCTGGTGGTGTACCAGTGGTGATCAGGGATTATGACCTCACATTTCCTTTTCCTAATATAAATAACCAATCACATCACACAGTGATTGAATGACAGTATAGTACATGGAAAGCACAGTGTAATAACACTGGAAGATTACAATTGAACAGTACTGGATGGATCCTGTTGAGCTGGGAGGTTTGCAGACTGGAGTTAGTACAGGGAGAAATAAACAGATCTGCCTGCTGTGAAGGACCCAGAAGTCCAGGAGACACCGTGTGTGCGTGATAACGGATGTGAGTGTGTGACTACATATGAGCTCTTAGGGTGCGTCAGAGAAGGTTGTCTGTGACGGCGCTGACTCAACCTGATACAGATCTGTGTGTGTGTGTGTGTTTTAGATGTGTGGTTGTGTGCTTGGCCTTGCAGTGCCTGGTTTCTCTCTCCAGGTCCATAGTTCTGACTCCCACTCAGAGTGGAAACAGAATCACATTTTTCATGTAGAGTAATCTTAGGGTTCCTCTAGTAATTACCCTCTCCCACCAGGAATCTAGAGCTACACAGGCTGTCACACTAACACTACGCACCCAGACGTTAGTAAGGAAGTAGAACTGATGACATTTTGTATTTAACTAAAAACATTTTGGGAAAAAAGAGCCCTCCTGCATTTTAAAGAGAGTAGTATTGTTACAATTAGGCAGCTGCTAGGCTTCAAGCCCTTAGTGGAGGGGATGACAACAACAAACAAGACCATATGCTATTCGTTCACAGATCATTGTTTGTATGAAAAAGGCATTCCGAACATTTTGTTTCTGCACTTTGAGTTGCGTCCAACAACAGTCTGTAGAGCAACTTTGGTCTCTTCATTGTTTGCAAAAGACATTTTTAGCAATACATAAAACTGTCTTTCAGTCTCAGCCAAATCACACATAAGAGGATTTTATTTAATGACCTGAAATAGGCCTAAGGGTAGAACAAAATATTTTGGACTTTTTAAGTTTGTAATGTGTTGGATAGATAGAGTTGGGAATTCTAGTAAAAATAACTGGTGATAGTTTTTTTAACCTCTTATTTAAAACATGGCATTTTTTTTTTTTTTTGAAAAATGTATTTATTGAGTTTTAATTTTTTTGGCAAAAGAAAAGAAAAAAACACAAAAAACAGACTTAATAGAATAAAATAAAATAGTACAATGTAAAGTATAAATAACAATACATATATAAAAATAAAATACATATACGCATACATGGATACCGACATATTACATTATGAGAAAAAGTATGTAAATGTACGCATACACATACACCCATATATAAATGCTTAGATAAATAATAAGTTAACAGAAATATTAAATTTTAAAAAGGATATTCAAATGAAAATAAAGAAGAAAAAACAAAAAAAAAAAGTAGGTACATTATAATGCATTTATTATCCTCTGCGGGTACTACATAACCTCAAAAGCAGAAGTTGTACTTATCCCTCCTCCACTTCATCGAGCATCTGAGAGAGATCATTGTCCCTGATGTAGTTAATGAATGGGCCCCATATTACTTTAAACTTCTCTTGTTTGTCCCTGAGTGTATAAGTAATTTTTTCTAGAGGCAGACATAATGACATTTCTTTGAGCCATTGTCTAATACTTGGTCTCCCATTGCTTTTCCATGTTAATGCAATTTTAAAAAACATGGCATTTGTAGTTATGATTATAGACTTATGTTCTGAGACGTAATGTGAAGTTGATCTTCTGGGAAGCTGAAGATGAAAATCTGCTTGGAACATTCTGCTGTCTGGTGATTTATTTAATCTAAGACACTCTTAGTGAGGTCAGCTATGGTCCACATACAGAGATGGCAAAAGTACACACATCCTTCACTCAAGTGGAAATACAGATACTCAGGTGAAAAAAGACTTGAAAAGAAAAGTTACATTTGTTTTGCGTGATGGCCAGGAAATGTAAAAACAGTGTAACAACACAATAACAGTGTAGCAACAATGTAACAGTAACAACAGTCAAATCAAATCAACATTTATTTGTATAGCCCTTTTTACACGCAAGCATGTCACAGAGGGCTTCACATACGCCCATAGAACTGCCCCTCAACCAACCTAAACCCTCAAGAAAGACAAGGAAAAACTCACTGCAGTGAGGGTTAGAGACTAACAGTGTAACAGTAACAACAAAACAACAGTAAGTAAAGTAAGACTTTATTTATATAGCACTTTTTATACAACAATTGCTGCTCAAAGTGCTTACATAAAATTAACAAAAACAATAATACAAGTGTTGATCTAAAACATATAACAAACTAGGGTCTCTCGAATACATCTTAGATCCGAGCTGCCACTTGCAGTTTCTAATAGACAAACGTGACAAGGGGTTAGACAGGACAGAAAGAACATTTCAGCATAGCATGATGAGAAAGAGGAGAAAAAAAAGGCAACCCCCAGACTATGCTCCTAGAGGAGTACAGTGTGGGAACAGGCTACAGTGTACCAACACCATGATAACAGTGTAATAACATAAGTGTAATAACAGAATAATAACAGTAATAACAACATATTAAGTGTATCAACAGTGTAATTAGTATTTGTACTTCGTTACTTACCATCTTTGTTTGGTTGTTTGGTATCTCATACTTTCAACAATGTTGGGGTTAGGGTTAATGTTGGCCCCAAACGTTAAAATTAGTTATTAGATGGTCCTAGTGCTGAGGGGCACTGTACCCTGGAGTTCAGTGACTCAGCACTTGGTTACAAAGACGAAGGAACGAGGGTCTGCTTCCAATTCAGTCTCCTGAGCGTTCTAAGCTGTAGTCATAAACAACAAACAAGCCGAAAAAACTCCCAAGTCAGGAAGTGTGCGTCAAAGGAAATGATCTCTAGGTGTGGTGGCATGGATCTGCCAACAGCATCTGGGTGCTGGAGGAGAGGGGGGTGAGCTGTAATAACAAGTCTCTGTTCTAATGAGTTTCTGTTAAGTGTTTGTGTGCAGTGAAAACTATCATACGTAAAATGACATACGCTGATTGGTAATTTCATTTCATTGACCAAGCACCACCTCCAGCTGAACCTCGCCAAAACAGAACTCTTCATCATCCCGGCCAAATCCTCCATCTCCCACGATCTCTCAATCACCCTGGGATCTGCGACGGTGACCCCTTCATCCTCTGCCAGGAACCTTGGGGTGACCATGGATGATGAGCTCTCCCTCACAGCCCACATTGCTGCGGTCTCCCGGTCGTGTAGATCACCCTCTACAACATCCGGAGATATCTGTATGAGCATTCCACCCAGCTGCTAGTCCAAGCACTTGTCCTCTCTAAGTTGGACTGCTAGCAACTGTCGCTATTGTGCTGTAAAGATTTTGTTGTGGCTATGCAACATGCTTCATTAGGCCTACTTCTTTTTGCAAACCATTCCTCATTTAGAGCCACTGTTTCAGACACAGACAGCCGTAGGATGTAATGTAGAATTGGAAGGGGAATATTTCATCCAAACAGAGCACACACAGAGCAAGATATCTCTTGTAATCAGTTCACAATTAGGGCATTTCAGTTCCTCTCATCTGTACTGTCCCCATTGGTTTTGTTTGATCTATTCACCAGTTGAGAAATGTAAACCCTCCATATGTGTGTCTAGTGTCCCTGTGCTAGGCTGAGGTCTGTATTCATGTGAGTGGGGGAACTTGATAGTGTACTTCTCAGACAAAAGGGACTTCCTTATTTGTTTGATGTAAAATATAATCTTCTCATTGACTAAACACAAATATACAAATTACAACTGCAATCTATTTAATAACATTCATCTTTACTTCAGTAAAAGTTTTCATAGGGGATTCTGGGAGGTTGTTAAATTGCTAGACACAGCATAGTATAACTAATTTACAGAGAAAGGGGATATTAAGGCCTCGAAATGTTCTAAACTACAGATTTAGCTGTCCATATCTCGGTGCTTTCCTCCATAGGTAGCTGCCCCTCAGTGACGAGGATTCTGGGTTCAAGTTTGTCCTTGGTAACAGGAAAGGAACATGAGAAACCAAGAGGTCAAAGATGACCATCCGCTCAGGTTATTTATGTCCCCTGCTCTTTCCTCTACCAGGCAGGGCGGTGACTGTTCTGGTTACAGCCAACTTGTTTATTCCAAAGGAAAGATCGCATTCCTGTTTCCCCCCATTCTCTTCTCTGCCTCTCTCTCTCTCTCTCTACTTACTGCAGTTGAGTTCACAGACAACACAAAACGCTGGTCAACAAACATGTGTCTCATGCAGAACACGTGATCAGGGGGAAGCTATGGACAGGGACCACTGGTTGATACTACATTAACATCCATGTTGAGTGAAGTTAAATAACATAGTTCTCTGACCTCCTTAGATATATAGCCTAACTTGCAAATAGTGTTTGTTAGCTTTGGATACTCTGTTCAACAATTAGTTATTTTCTTAGAATTGAAATCTGAATCAATCATACTACTGGAACAACACTGTTTCTCATTTGGGGAAGGTAAAGGGACACTACTGGTGACAGATGTTGACATGGCCTACAAAAGATAACACAATGGTCATTTTGGCTGCACGTGACATGTGCATACCATACACACAGCTGCTTGTCATCATTCAGATCGGAGGTATCCTGGAGATGTCACACACACACGCACACACACACGCACGCACTCACACACAGGCAGATGACACCAGTGGTTGGACCCTACTGGCCTGGAACATCTGGAATACAAAGATTTATGAGGGGATAAAATGCTCCAGAAAAATACTGGCACAATGCTTTGATAAAAAGCATTGTATGCTTGTTCTCTGAATACAACAAAATAAAATCTTAAATTATATTTAACTGAGTGTAGGTTCAGTTTACCAAGCACACTAGATGACCTATCCTGTTGTCACTCACCCACTAGCAAAGCTATGACACATACAAATGCACTAACTAAACCATCTTACTACTAGAACCAGCATCCAGGTCTGGGCTGGGCCCGCAGCGGGCCAGGAGGAGTCAGCAGGCCCTCCCCAGGGGGCACGTCCCAAGGCCTGGCTGCTGGCGTCTGCATTCCTGCCTGGAGGCTCAGTCTCATTGCTAGGGGGTAGACCCGGAAGCCAAGTCACAGCCAAATACTTCTACATAAAAGCATAATTAAAAAAAATAATAATCATGAAATTAACATGGCAGTGAACTTGGGGAGAGATGGGTAACTTCCCAGAAGCCCAGTTAGACAGCAGTAATGTGGGTAACGACCCTGGAGGTGTGACCTGTTGACACTGTGGTGGCTGGAGCCTTTTCAGACGGATAAGCCCTACATCTCATTTCTCTCTCCAACACCAGATGGGGGATTTACTGCATGTAGGTGAGAGGTTCAAACAATTTGACAGCTTTTTAAGGTAGTATTAATCAATACTTACTTTCAACATAAACACAGATCGAAATACACCCCTCACAGGAAACCTAATTATTAACGTTTTGGGACTACGAGTCGATCCGGTGGTCCAGAAGCTGGTTTGACCTCAGGTCTGACCCCTGGAGGAATCCCCTCTAGGGTCAGATCCCCTCCAGGGTCAGATCCCCTCCAGGGTCAGATCCCCTCCAGGGTCAGATCCCCTCCAGGGTGAGCTCAGAGGTGGCTGTGGTGACTGGCTGTATTCATTACTCCTAACAAGATTCAGCAGTGAAAGTTATTTTCCTCTTTCACATTTTTTTATAGCCACTCTCAGTTCTCAATTTTTAGCAACAGGTTTATCAAATGTTCTTACCAATTTCAGTTGGGACTTTTTTTTTTACAGTAAAATTGTAAAACCAAAGACCATGTTGTTTAGCCCTTTAGTGAGAGGGAGGTAATCACGCTACATGTTCCCCAGTGTTCAATGGAAACCTGCTACTGTAGGAGGGGCTGTATGTTCCCAAACCACAGTCTCCCATTACATCACTTCCTTCTCCAAGCACGCTAATATAAAAACTGAAAACCAGAGCCATTTAAACAAGGCCTTCCGACATGCTTATATACCATTCCTGTTTCCCTTATTTAACCTGTAGTGTAAACAAAGCCTCAAGACATGCTTAGATGGCCGTTTCAAATGACGTTGTGTCCTTGGGCAAGGCATTTCACCCTACTTGCCTCGGGGGAATGTCCCTGTACTTACTGTAAAGGCCGAATTATACTACTCCGACTCTGTTATGGACAGACAAACGGAGACGGAAGGATTAGCTGAATTTATAGTACTTCGAAGGCTGTGGGTGCTGAAAACAATTCACTGCCAAAAAAGTAGGTGGAGCAACATTTTTGAAGCCTGCCACATGACGTCTTTGTGTGTGGAACCAATTGCAGACCAATCACAGCCAATGTGTATCCGTAAAATGATGGACTAGCGGACGCATAGTCAGGAAAATCAGGAGGTGCACGTAGATCTCTGCGAGGGGCTTGGAGAGAGCGTTCCAGGGTGAGAGGGGGGTAACTACAGGGAGCTGGCAGGGTGAGAGCTGAAAGTGATCGGCCGCTCTCCCTGAGCTCATGGTCGTCCACTGGGAACAGTCCTGGGAAGTCCCAGGAAGATGTGAATGAGGGGAGATTCACAGAAGCACAGCAAGCTAGCCAGATAACACACCCTAAAGCCTTGTGCTTTGTATGGGTTAAGAGCTTTCGCACAATGCAAAGGCTCTTTTCATTCCTGATGACACAGCAGTTATCTGATGTGGTCAAAACAAACGAGCCTACCTAACCCACTCTGGGCTCAAGGGCCTGGTACATTACTTAACTTCCAGAAATACATTAAGCTCAGGCTGTCTACTCTTGCACACAGGCCCAACAACAGTCCTGTAGTGGTTTCATTTTCACTTCATTTAACAAACATCCGATTTCAGGATTGAATCCTGACAGAGATGAACATTTCCCTATGGAAACACAAAGTATTTAGTTTTGTATAAAAGTTTTATACAGTTAAAATTCTAAAAGTCACAAAAAGAGAGACGACAGAACAGAAAGACAGTTGAAGATAAACTGAAGACAGTTGCCTCAGAAACACAGTTATGTCCCTACAGCACAAACCTGCCAAGGTTACTCAGGCTTATTCACACTACATACTTTATACACACGTCTTGCGTCAAATCAAGAATCAATGCACTATATGTGCCCATCCTGGAAAGATACAAGACTTACCAAATTAGCTTGAATCAGTAACTGAAACTGAAAAACGTTCTATATATGAAAACAAACTTTACATTAAAAATATTTTAGAAACTGATCAAACCAAATTAATATTATTATGCTTTCATTTGAAATCAGCATACATTGGAGCAAGTTCCTAATCATGTTGTACTTAACTGTGAAAGTAAGTAGATTGTGATTTTTATATATTTAGACCCATCCATATAGCTTTGCTATAAAAGTGGTAGAGAATTTAGTATACAAATCAATAACTGTCATAGCAATAGATCAGGCGTTTTTAAAAGGACTGTTTTACTAAAACTGTACTTTGTGCCTACAAAATGTCCTTCTGAAAGTGAAGAAAAAATGAAATAATGCTGAATGTCTTCTTCCAGTCCAGCTCAGTTCATCAGACAGAAGTTCAAAGCTTTGCTGAGCTTCACTTTGGTCACCATTTCCCTTTTTGACTAGTATGCGCATGTTTCTTCTGTTGTCAAAGCCTTCATTTCTACTTACATTTCAAATGTCCACCTGTTCTGATGCCATGTCGACACTGATGCAGGGTTCCTCCAGGACCAGCATCACACTGTCCTGTATACATACAGAAGAACTAACTGATGATGAGGAAGTGTCCGCTTGAAGTACAGTTGGGTTCATCTGACGACCCTAACATCCAGTCAGACATTATGATGATAGTGGACAGGTTTCCTACAGTAGACCTCTATTACAACCCTGTCTGTTCCTATGACTGTGTCTTCACCAACACAGGGGAACGTGAGTATTGTTTCTTGGGAGGGCAGGGTCACTGGGGGGAGGGAGGTGAGGCAGGGTCACTGGGGGGGGGGGGGGGGGGTGAGGCGGGGTCACTGGGGGGAGGGAGGTGAGGCAGGGTCACTGGGGGGGGGGGGGGGGAGGTGAGGCGGGGTCACTGGGGGGGGGGGGGTGAGGCGGGGTCACTGGGGGGGAGGTGAGGCGGGGTCACTGGGGGGGGGGAGGAGGTGAGGCGGGGTCACTGGGGGGGGAGGTGAGGCGGGGTCACTGGGGGGGGGGGGGGAGGTGAGGCGGGGTCACTGGGGGGGGAGGTGAGGCGGGGTCACTGGGGGGGGGGGAGGAGGTGAGGCGGGGTCACTGGGGGGGAGGTGAGGCGGGGTCACTGGGGGGGGGGAGGAGGTGAGGCGGGGTCACTGGGGGGGAGGTGAGGCGGGGTCACTGGGGGGGGAGTGGTCACTGGGACTGGTCGGCCACACCCTCCTGGTTGGGGCTGACGGCCGCGGCCTCCTCCACGCTGCTGTCCACCTCCATGCTGTCCTCTTCCAGACGCTGGCTGGTGTAGTCAGAGATCTGGAGGAAGCCACTGGGCTCCACCACCACATTGGACTGGCTGGAGTCTGGCATGATGGAGAACTGGGGAATCACCTGCGGGAGACGACAGCTGTTACTCTGCTGTTACACAGCAGGGAGGGTGTTCATGTAACACAAGGAAGGTTTCAGGCAGCCCTATTAGTTATTACTCGTCATGTATTAAAAATACCTCTATCACGTCCAGGGTGTCTCTGCTCTTAGGGATGTCACTGCTCTGGAGGCGGGACAGCTGTGGAGGTCTGGAGGGGGGCAGGGAGCTGCTGATCAGGGGGCTGGAGCCTTCCTCGGGCCCCCCGGCCAGGGCCCCTCCGTAGGGGCTGCAGTCGCTGGAGGAGTCCACCAGCATGGGCTCTGCACTGGGGTCAATCTCTGCCTCCATCATGGAGATCTTCAGGATGTCTGACGGCTTGGCCTCCGGCCTCCGCGCCTCAGCGCTGCAAACAGGAGCCGTCTGGAGGCCAAACGTGATCTTAGTCACACTGGCACCCTGCGTGATGATAGGAGGCTGGAGGGAGAGAGAGAGAGATGGGGACAGAGAGAGACAGAGAGAGGCAGAGAGACAGAGAGACAGAGAGAGAGAGAGAGAGAGAGAGAGAAGGAAAAGATGGATGTTAGGAACAAGTTCAAGGTTTTTGGGGGTAGTTCCAAAAAACAAATCTCTAATTCAAAGAAGGGAATGTTTTTCCAAAACCAATTTACCAATCTGGTGATGTTGGACAAAAAACATTATAGAATTGAGTTGATCAATGTAAAATAGAACATGACTCTATTTGATACATACAGAACTTATGAGCAGTGTTCATGCAGTCTAACTGTGAGACAACCCAACAGGTCAGTGCTAAGGCAGATGTCCAATGTGTTTCCAGGTGTTTCCAGGTGTGCTCGTGTATCTCTTCTGTGGCGTCACAGGGAGCACTCACCTGACAGGAGAGAGGCAGCTTGTCAGAGGCCACAGGGTGGTGCGCCTGCAGGGGTGGGGGCTGGGACAGCTGGGTGTGGAGGGGCCTGTGGTGAGAGGTGGGGGCCTGCTGTAGCCTGGGGAGCTGGGGGGTTACCAGGGGCTTGGAGGGGGCAGAGGGGCAGGGGGCCTGGGGGGTTACCAGGGGCTTGGAGGGGGCAGAGGGGCAGGGGGCCTGGGGGGTTACCAGGGGCTTGGAGGGGGCAGAGGGGCAGGGGGCCTGGGGGGTTACCAGGGGCTTGGAGGGGGCAGTGGACTGGGGAGTTACCAGGGGCTTGGAAGGGGCAGGGGGGACGGGGGCCTGTGGGGGCACCAGTGGCTTGGAGGGGGCAGAGGCCTGGGGGGTTACCAGGGGCTTGGAGGGGGCAGAGGCTTGGGGGGTTACCAGGGGCTTGGAGGGGGCAGAGGCTTGGGGGGTTACCAGGGGCTTGGAGGGGGCAGGCACCTGGGGGGTTAGCAGAGGCTTGGAGGGGGCAGGGGCCTGAGGAGTTACCAGGAGCTTGGAGGGGGCCGTGGGGGCCTGGGACACCCCCGGTGCCAACACAGATGACTTCTCCCTCAGGCTCAGCCCCAGAGGGAGGGGGCTGGGTAGGGGGGGCTCCTGGAGCAGGGGGGGGCTCTTACCCAGAGAGGGGGAGGTGGAGGAGGGGGAGGGCTGGGGCCTGCTCTGGGATGGGGGGGCTGGGATCTGGGTGGAGTGTGGGGTGTGTCTGCTGGCGTCTGGCTGGGTTCTGCTGGAGGGGAGCCCCTGCAGGGCTGGGCTGGACCGGTAGAAGAGACCTGTCTGGGGGTCCAGGGTGTCTCCCTCCAGCTCGCCCTCCTCCTGGGAGATCTCCGCATGCTTCAACACCTGAAAGGGAGCACACTTTATTTACGTGTCACATTTTTACACAATCGAAAAAAGAAAAGAAAGTATGTATATGTGAGTACAATCTCACTACACAATACCTGTCATGAGGACCTAAATAACCCAAACTATGAATAAACACAGTAGGGGTGGGAATCTTTTGGTACCTCACGATTTGGTAAAAAATCGATTCATGATTTTTTTTATTCATATTGGCCAATAATGATGAATGCACTTGATAAGGTCACAGCTTGTGTCTACAGACAGGAAAGGAAGCATCATGCTACTGGAAAGGGTGGTGGTTCTGCCCCCTGCTGGCCACCAGCTGGACCAGGTGTGTTAGCCCCGACCAGCTGGACCAGGTGTGTTAGCCCATACCAGCTGGACCAGGTGTGTTAGCCCCAACCAGCTGGACCAGGTGTGTTAGCCCCGACCAGCTGGACCAGGTGGGCCAGCCCTGACCAGCTGCACCAGGTGTGTTAGCCCCGACCAGCTGGACCAGGTGTGTTAGCCCCTACCAGCTGGACCAGGTGGGCCAGCCCTGACCAGCTGGACCAGATGTGTGACGGTGATGGAGGAGGAGGGAACAGACTTGACCCCCTGCTGGTCTCCCCCACCCTGCTGCCTTGCTGGAGGACCAGGCCTGCTCACCTTGCCTGCAGGAGGAGGAGATGAAGCGTGCGTCAGAGCAGTCATGTGCTTCACAGTAGTAAAAACATCAACGTTCAAAATGAATTTACTATAACTGTGCTATTTTAACAAGTACCTGGTGACATGGCACAAAGACACACAGCATTTAGGGTTGTGTTGGAATGTGGAACACTGGGATGCACAGTTTATGGCACACACTATCAAACTGTGTGTGTCTGGGGCTTGATTATCACACAAACTGGGCACTGTATGAAGTAGAAATGCTGCCGCTGCAGTGATTAGGACCTAAGGACCTGGATTGCAGAGTAGTTTGGATGCTTAAATAAAAAAGAAATAAATACAAATGCATTTGCCACCATGTTGAGCTGCACTAAGTGATTGACCCAGGGAGCACTGCAGTATGGTGTCCCTCCACCCAGCAGCACACCACCACATCTGGTGCTTTCACTTAAGCATCTCATCCAAACTCACACAGTAAGGTGAGCTTTCACCCTATCCCTGTGTTGTTATGGGCCCTAGTGTTTGCTAATTAAAGAGGCCAGTTGTACCAGCTGTGGTGAAGTCCACGCGGGGCTCTGAGGAGGAGCAGGATGACCCTGGAGGCTCCTTCTCCTGGGCTGTGTGAACCACCATCTGACACAAGTCCACCATGTGCTGTCTTGGGTTAGCTTCATTCTTCTCCTTGACTGGACAGTAAACACACACAAATATACATTCAACTGAACACACTGAAATCATCTTGACCACATCTCAGCTGTATGAAGCACGACCAGCTTTGAAAGATAGTGTCGGAGTTGGCTAATACTCCTTGACATGTTCTGTTGCTGCTTTCTAAAGATGTTTCTGGCTACATTTAAAATCAAAACATATTGATAATTTAATCATTGATAAAATGTTTGTTTTCTACTTCCAGTGATTGATGAATATATAACTGACGCTAACTTCCCAAACACCAAGGAACTAAATTTGTTAATTAATTTAGTTAAACTAGACAATGAATAAGCAAACTGTTAGTTAAACATTAAACTGTTGGTTTCTTTAAAAACTAAATCTGGGTGATCCAGGGATATGTGAATATTTGATCTATTAACTGGTGGGGCTGGGCGGTATTCCGGTATGAACGCCATACCGCCCAGCCCTATTAACTAGTGGCATATGTCAGATTTATCGCATGAATCGCTAGGCATTGGAAAGCTGTTGCTATCAAACATTGTTTACTTGTTTTCATTTGACGCTAGATAACCTGCAGCAGTCTGCTGAAGTGGAAAACCCCTAAGTTCTTCACTGAATACACAGGCTCTCCTAATGCAAGCTGACGTCACCTGGGCTGCAGGTAACAAAAACAACAAAAGAGCAGGTGGTTTCCATTGGAGACGATGCCCACCTGTGGTCTGCTGCTCCTCCCTGCCACCTGACACTTCCTGGTACATGATAGTGGGACTGGACTCCACCAACACCTCCTGCTCAGCCCACTCCTGCCCCCTGGAGGAGATCAGGTGCACTACAGGCTGGGACTCTGAGGAAGGAGGATGACAATGATATCGTACCAATGTGCTGACTCTCACAGTGTGCTGGTGAACCCTGCGGTGCCCTACCCGGAGGACCGCTGTGGAACAAGTCCTCGGGGGGAGAACTCCCCCGGTCCTCATCCTTCAGCGCCCCCTCCTGGCCGGGGTCTGTGGAGCGGGAAGCCTGCTGCCTGGCCTCGCTCACCAGTGCCGCCTGGAACACAGGCTTGGGCTTGATCAGTACCTGCAGCACAGCCAGACCTGTCACCATGACTACTGTAGTCCAGGAGTCACCACACCATGACAACAGTAGTCCAGGAACATTGGAATTTGGTTTTTCAAGAGCTAGACTACACAGCAAAGGACCTTTTGGTCAAGACAACAATAATAACATATTATTTACAATAAGCTACTTAATAAATGGAAAATGTTGTTCATGTTGTCCAGATGTTGGGGCTGAGGGGCTGACCTGGGTCTTGCCCTGCTGGCCGTACACGATCTTGGTGGGGATGATCTTGGTGGTGGTGGAGGGCTGGGACCCGGGGCCCAGGGCTTTGGGCTGGGTCACGATCATCTTGGTGATGGGTCTGGAGGCGGTGATGATGGCCGGCTTGGCCCCCTGGAGAGTCTTCTCTCCCTGAAACAGAGAGGGCTTCTGTGCAGGTCAGACACAGAGCAAACACCAAGCTGATAGCAGATAGGAGAACTTGAGAAGCCTTGAGACGCAAGGAAGAATATACTCCTAGATAGATACCTCCTTTAAAGAACTATTTTGGAACCTGGGTCCCACTGATTTGGGATTTGGTCCAGACTAAGAACCCTTGACAAACACCCTTTAGAACATATCATAAAATATACTGACCCCAGCATTCAAGAGCGTTGTGACAACGTTCTTGCCTGGCAGGCCCTGGATGGTGGTTCCCTTGCCTGTGGTCTTCTGCACCACGATCACGTTTGGCTTGGAGGTCATAGGAATGGTGGTGATCTTAGTTGTTGTACCTGAAGAATGAAAAGGTTCAGTTTATAACAGCAGCTAACGACTCCAGAGGTACAGATCCAACCTCGCCCCAGCCCCGGCCCCAGCCCCGGCCCCAGAGACCCACCAGACACCATGCTGCTGCTGAGGATCTTGCCCCCCAGTGTGGCCAGGGACTTGGGCACCACGGTGATGATGCTGCCACTGGTGGTCTTCACGTACGTAGCTCCGCCCGGGGAGGTGGTCACGCGAGCCCCGATGGTGGGGGTCATGCTGGGCCTGGAGTAGGTGGCCTGGGAACCTGCACAGAAACACCATGTTTCAATGTAACTGAGCAGAAACACCATGTTTCAATGTAACTGAGCAGAAAGGAAAACAACTGCAGGGTAAAGTACTACCTGTGGAATGGAATACCAGCATGGTGATATGACTCTACCTGGTAGAGCAGCATGGTGATATGACTCTACCTGGTAGAGCAGCATGGTGATATGACCCTACCTGGTAGAGCAGCATGGTGATATGACCCTACCTGGTAGAGCAGCATGGTGATATGACCCTACCTGGTAGAGCAGCATGGTGATATGACCCTACCTGGTAGAGCAGCATGGTGATATGACCCTACCTGGTAGAGCAGCATGGTGATATGACCCTACCTGGTAGAGCAGCATGGTGATATGACCCTACCTGGTAGAGCAGCATGGTGATATGACCCTACCTGTGGGCTGGGAGACTAGCTTGCTGGTCATGATGGCTCCGTTGCTACTGACGACCATGATAGGGGAGGAGTTGCTGCAGGGCAGGGCTGCAGATGAGGGCTTGGGCAGGATCTTACTGGGCTGGACCTGCTGGGTGATGATCTTCACTCCTGAGGGAACACCAAAAACAGACATCAGAAAATAAATGGTTGACTCAAAACATTTGAAATCTGAAATCATGACACTTCAAGAACAGGCAAAAGCATACATAAAACATAACATTCAAAATGATCCATTGATAATTGATGATGTGACCAGAGGTAGTGTTTTCCAATACAAGGTAGTCTTTAATGAACCAGCAGGTTTGAGTTCATGCCAGCCATGCTTACCCGACTCCTGCTTGTTCTGGATGGAGGGCTTGGAGCCAGGGGCGGTGGTCTGGGCCTGGCCCAAGGTGGAGCCCCCAGCCAGGGAGGCCTGCTTGGGAAACTGGGCAAGGATCTGGGTGGGGGAGCCCATGAGGGTCTTGGGGGAGGGAAGTCTGGCTGAGGCTACCCTGACCCCAGCAGCCGAGCCACCTGGAGAACACAGAACACAGCTGTTTACACACACACAGCCACCTGGAGAACACAGAACACAGCTGTTTACACACACACAGCCACCTGGAGAACACAGAACACAGCTGTTTACACACACACAGCCACCTGGAGAACACAGAACACAGCTGTTTACACACACACAGCCACCTGGAGAACACAGAACACAGCTGTTTACACACACACAGCCACCTGGAGAACACAGAACACAGCTGTTTACACACACACAGCCACCTGGAGAACACAGAACACAGCTGTTTACACACACACAGCCACCTGGAGAACACAGAACACAGCTGTTTACACACAAACAGCCACCTGGAGAACACAGCCTCCTGTATGTACTACATTCACCACTTACCTCTATATCAGTACAATCAAACCAGACAATATTTACATACTGCAGAACTACTGTACCACAGCATTACCTCAGACGCATCTGTTTATGTTGGAGAAAAAAACACGTACCATGAGCAATGGTTGACATGACAACCGAGGGGCTAGAGGTGACCATGGTGGTCACGGCGACCGTGTTTGGGGAGGAGGAGGGGGCGGAGCTGGCTGGAATGACCACGGTCTGCTTCTGGCTGGCAGAAGTCAGCATGGAGGTGGACACCAGCTTGGATACGGCCGCGTAGTTGTGGGAGTGAGACTTGGAGAGAATGTTGGGGACAAAGTTGGAGCTTGGAGAGGTCGTCACTATGATTACCTGAAGAAACAAAAAAGAAAAAACTGAAGAAATCGCTAAAGGAATCCTAAACAACTTCCAGTACCCAACACTGTCACAACAGTCATTTATCACACTATTTGCAGGTTGTGTCCAGGCAGACAGCTGTGTGCTTCTACCTTCTGCGTGGTGGTGTTGGTGGTCTGGGTGGTAGGCTTGGTGAAGGTAATCTTCACCGGGGACATGTGTGGGGGCAGGGAGCTGGCGATACTCTGCATGATGTTGCTGATCTTGGGGGCAGCGCTCACAGGCACGCTGATGGTCTTGGAGAGGGGCGGGGTCACCCTGGCCGCCTCCTTCAGCAGCACGGGGGTGGAGCTGGACGAGTTGGTCCGCCTGCGCTTGCGAGGTTTCTCCTCCTCGTCAGAGCAGCTCACACCTGACAGCATACAGGAGACACGTTAATGACAGGTCTGAACTCCCTGACCCAGGGCCCAGACACATGAACAACAGGTTTAAATTCACTGATCTGTTGTTACACAGGGTTTACTTAAGACTCTTTCCTGGCTAAAACTACAAGGTTTCAGTTGGACCTACTCTTCACGTAGACTGTGCTGCCGCTGGGCAGCACCACCACGTTGGAGGCGGGGCTGGCCGGCCGCGAGGCCTTCACTGTTCCTCCTGCTAGGCCAGCGCCCCCTCCAGAGGTGCTGGTGGGGGTGGACGTCGTACTTGTGTAGGAGTAGCAAACAACCACTGCAACATTACAGAGTACATGTTAACCTCCACCTCCATAGGGAAAGCGTGTAGGGTTAGTGTGAAGGGTTAGGGCGTATGGTTAGGGTCAGGGAGAAGGGTTAGTTAGGGTGTTAGGGTTAGGGTGTAGAGTCAGGGTCTAGGGTCAGGGTGTAGGGTCAGGGCGTAGGGTCAGGGTTAGGGTGTTGGGTCAGGGTGTAGGGTCAGAGCGTAGGGTCAGGGTGTAGGGTCAGGGTGTAGGGTCAGGGTGTAGGGTCAGGGTTAGGGTGTATGGTGTTGGGTTAGTGAAGCTTCACCTTCTTTGTTGCCCGTTTCTGCAGGCATCAAGAGAGAGGCATTCTGATTGGCTGAGGCATTGGCCACCGCATTGGCTGTGACGGTAAACGCCGTCTGGGGGACCAATCGGGGCATGAGTGGGACAAGGCGCCGGCCCTCGATAGACCACTCAGACGAGCTGTTGGGCCCAGACATGCTGTGAAACACAGACGGGAGTTACATTTTCACACATGAAGTACTGTCAGTCTTTACCATTACACCATGTACAATGAACACGTCATGTGACCCTGCTGAGGTGAGATGCGTCAGGTTGCTCACTGATAAGCGATAGTGGTGAGGCGCTCGTCGTTCACTGCCCTCCTGACCTCCGCACGATGCCTCTCCGTTGAGATGCTGTGGATGACCACGGGAGTTCAGTTCAACTGAATAAAACTATGACATCTCAATGCAGCCCAATGTTACCAATGCAGAATGAGCAGCAACAGAAACCTGAGAACTTTGGTGAGCTCTCCGAGAAGATCCTTCTTGTCCTTAGTGAGGTCTCCTTGAGCCCTCAGAGCACTGATTACTCCAGCGTACGCCTCC
Organism: Hypomesus transpacificus; assembly: GCF_021917145.1. NCBI lineage: Eukaryota > Metazoa > Chordata > Actinopteri > Osmeriformes > Osmeridae > Hypomesus > Hypomesus transpacificus. Next base: position 188,705 of record NC_061079.1, read on the forward strand.
AACTCTGAAAACACATTCAAGGGTTTCCAAGAGGATCGAACACAATACTTACTGATCCATACAATTCAGGGTTAACATTACAAGACAGTTGAACTCTTGTACATGAAGAAGATCAGATCGTACCCAGCTTCCTAAGGATCCTTTTACACTCGTCTCTGCCCAGGTCCACCAGTGTGGGCCAAAGCACAGGCATGCTGCAGGCCAGCATGGGCTTGTCCTGCTGGATCATCAACACTGATGAGAGAAGGAGGAATCTGCATGACCAAAATGTGGTACTACTTGCATCAGTTTAACATACAAAACTTTACATGGGCTTGCAAGTAATAGTGTCCTCTCTTTTGATAGATAACATTTTGTTTGTGATCAAGATACTGTTTAACTGCATGTTATGTCCAGGCCCACATAATTGGTTTTAAGGTTAAAATAACAGTAGAAAATACTCTATTTAAATATCTTTCATTTCATAGTTTTGTTATCGTTGTAAAAAAAATTGTATGATAAAGATTACCCTGTGATTTCCTCTGATCATTTTAATTATTTAGCAAAGACTTTTCACTACCTTAATTCAGTCATTAACTAGCAGCACATCGTTTTCAAAACTAGCCGGCCAATTCATTTGTTAATGAATTCATGGCTGTTAAGGTCTATTATAACAACATTTTACTAACAGTATCAAATGGTACAACGAAACGTTTCAAATTGCGCAGACTTCAGAAAATGGGAGTGAGCTAGTTAGCTAGCTACCTACCTAACGATGGCTTGCTACCTTCTATTCAGCAGGAGATGCTAGTTTCCTCTCTCACCATACGGTAAAGAAGAGCGTGCAATTACGTTATCACAGTCCTCAACGTCTGGACGAATATTTCCTCACATATTAGCGAATCCAAAGACAGCTGGGCAAAAGCAAATACAAGAAAATATCTATTTTTTCAACACAGTCAACACTAAACCCTCCTAGACCTTCAATTCTGCCATGATTAATCGAAGCCAAAACACTTGGGCCTAAATTTAAGCTGGCGAAAGATAAGCCTGCGCATAATAAAACAAATATTATACGAATGGTATCCTGACACATCTCATATATTGAAGCTGTCATCACAACTTATGATTAATGTAATCACCTAATATAACAATGTATAGGATTTCTACATATACACCTATAAACGATTGTTACTACGGGTGGCAGTGTGTTTGTCATTCTTTGCAAGACCCCTTGACGTCACTGTTGACGTTCTTTGTACACTGGGGTCTGACTGCTGATTATTTTGCTTTGGTTACGATTGCCTTGTATCTTCGGGGACGAAATAGTCTGTTGAATTTTAACGCATACACACCTCATTCTACCTAATAAAGGGATGATTCAATGATCACTTTAACCAAATCTCATTTAAGGAGGAAAATCATTTCTACCCAGCACCAATTTGCAATATCTGCATGCATGGGGCTGCTGGGGCCTTTTCCATACAGCGAGTTTACTGAATACAACTCGCTTTAGGAAACAGGGGTTCGTAGCCAAAAAAATAAAGTGATGTTGACGCAACTGTCAGGGCCAGCTGGATGTCAAAAACAGTGGTAGTTCCTCGAAAGTAGCCTAATTGAAAACTAACAACCTGTCTATCAACTAAGCCAAAAGAGTTGAAAAGTTAGGGTTAGTTTCGAGTGAGGAAAAGGGTTCACATAGATTTACTTCCATCTACCAATAATTATTTGTGTTTCTGTGTAGGGTCTAGAATCTGATATTATGAAGTTGTATGTTGGCAGGTGTCTTGCCAAGGATGAGCGTGATGTTGTTTTCTTTTGCATTATGTTTTGATGCTTTCATGGTTTTATGTGATGCACTTTGAATTGCCTTGTTGTTGAAATGTGCTATACAAATAAATGTGCCTTGTTTGGATGTACTGAAAAGTAAATAGCCTACTTCTGTAAACATATAAACGCGTGGCTGGCTTTTAGATATTTCTCTCCAGTCAGACTCTCTCAAGTAGGCTATGTGGACAAACAAATTGACAAACAAATCCTATACTTACATCCCATATCTGCCACTTTGTATTATTATTATACTGTACTTGAAGTAAAGTGAATATCAAACCACTTTTCCTCATAATAGGCAATTGTGTCATTAGTGAAACACATTTATAGGGGTCAGAGGGTTAAGCAGTTAGGGAGTAGGGCTATTAATCAGAATGCTGTTGGTTCGATTCTCGGCCTTGCCAAATAAATTACGTTGTGTCATTGGGCAAGGCAATTCACCATACTTACCTCGGGGAAAATGTCCCTGTACTTACTGTAAGTCGCTCTGGATAAGAGCGTCTGCTAAATAACTAAATGTAATGTAATGTGTTTCCAAGCAAGAACCGTAGGCTAAGTGTTTCCAAGCAGGAAGCGTCCGGCTTCAGTTAATAGGAATCACAGAAAAAATAACCGGTTCTCAAATATCCACATTGTTGCAGTGTCTAATCTTGTCCAAAAGATAGCGCCACTATGATGTCTGAAGACTATCGGGGCCACTTTCACGATCCTAGCTGTGTCGAGCCTACCTGGTAATCGTAGGCCTAGCTCCTCCTCTTTTTTCCACCTGCATACAGGTATGTAGCGTATTTTCTCTAAGATTTACGATTTTCATTTTATGCAGGTATAATAGCTAGGGGGCCGTGAGTTAATTAGTTCATACTGAAAGGCAGAACACGAAGCATTCCGTCTGATGTAAACTTCATACTTCTGTCGTACTTAAACTAAGCCTATCGTATTGCTCGTTGAAGTGAAGGTTGGTAAACTATATATATTTTTAAGGCTATTCTTTTTTCTTACTTATCATTAAGTATTACAGCGCAATGTCTTTTCAACAACTTTGAGATACTTTTTTAATTTAGTCATTTAAAATAGCATCAATAGAAACGACTTGAGTCTAAATACTTGGGCGCTTTTGCATTTTCACGTTAGCAATTTACATGGTCGGATAAACATGAGCAACATAGCGTTTAGTCCAATTCGAGTCATACGAGTATAATCTTTGTTATAGAAATATATTTTTTCTAAAAACATAGGCTACTTTAAAAAAGAACAGATCTAACAGCTTGCGCTTAAGCATAGCGCTTAAAGGGTTATGACTAATGCTGGGGAGTGGGGACACACCACAGGATAATCGGGCCGATTTTGGCCCTTCCGACAATCATAGGTAATGTCCCGATTATCTTGATGGTTCTAATGATTATTTTATCAGATGTTCCCTTGGCGTGAGGTGTGTCAAGACTGACCACACACTGTAGGAGCAAAACGGCTAAATCTATGATTTTTTGTCCTCATATCTGTGGTCTCTCACAGTTTGAAAATCTTATAAGATTTTAAAAAATCGTTTAGTGTGTCCCCAGCAAAAGCAGTGCAGGGGGCAGCGATGGACAGTCCAGCTGGTGTATTTGTGCTGTTATGGGTGTAAATCGTAATTGTATTGTTCAATGAGCCTCCTTTGATAATCAGTCAATTATGGATTATTCAAATTGTAGGCCTACTATGGTTTCTTATAAACCGTATCTTAGATACATTAGCCTAAATAACAATGGTTGTTTTCTTATCCATGTTTTCTCATAGGCCTACCCGTTAAATCCACATTTTCATAACCTGAATATTTTAGATAACTTTTTTCATTTCCATAAAACATTTTTGTTGCATCCTTTTGGAAACATTTAGCCTACAGTATTGACTGTTTTGATAAGTCGTCCAACATTTACATTTAATCATTTAGCAGACGCTTTTATCCAAAGCGACTTCCAAGAGAGAGCTTTACAAAAGTGCCCAGGTCAATGATCATAACAACGAGGTAGCCTCAAAAACATTGCGGGTAACCAAAACATGAAGCAAACATCGTGAAAAGCAAATAAGTGACAATGGGTAGAAACATGAGAGCATGTAGTTAAACAAGTTACAATTAATCAACATGAACCTCAAAAGTGCAAGAGTGTACCTGTAGGAAAGCAAGCAACAGTAATATCATTTAAAGTGAGTACAAGAAGTTCAATCAGTTACAACCAATGTTGGGGGAAGTTACTCAAAAAAAGTTCAATATTAGTGATTCCTTATGATTGTTCAGTAAGAGTAGTGTGTTTAAGTTAAATTATTACTTTCTGTACAAAGTAATATTATTACTTATTATATTACTTTTACTATTACTTTTATTAATAGCGAGTTTGACTTTGTAAAAATGTGCAGAAAAATAGGCTACAGATGCAAAATAGTGTTTCTTTAAAGAAGAACCTTTATTTCAAACAATCTTAAACATAAAAAAGGCTTATAAATTAAAAAATAATAGTATATTTGTGTGAATAAATTATACTATGTTAACAGCCACTTGTCGAAACGGGTCGCCATTTCTCTAAAGGTTTAAAGTGGATTTTTTTCTAGCTTCCAGCCTCGTTTCTCTGTGGACACTTTCAAGGTGTTTTTTTAAGCTAAACTAACATCAGATCCAGCAAATCTTTCTTACGTACCGTTGTACTCCCGGAACAAGTGCGTCTCGTTCCTTGTTCCAACACTATCTGACTAGTTGTTTCATTTTGCAGTTTGCCAAACAAGGTCAACATTTCCTTGTTGAGCCACAGAAGCTACAGCTTCCCCTGTGTTCCTGGTTACGATGGGTTTGGGGAACCCTGCTGAGCAGAGGAGGGTGGAGCGGGACTTCTACGAGGGCCCGCGCCACGCAGAACACATCCTGCAGGTGCTCAACTCCTACCGCAAGAGCGGAACCTTCACGGACGTGGTCCTGCAGATGGAGGAAGGGGAGTTCCCCTGCCACCGTGCCACCCTCAGCGCCTCCAGCCTCTACTTCCGCTCCATGTTCCAGGGGCAGTTTCTCGAGAGCAGCCAGGCGGTCGTACACATGCAGGGCATCACTGCCATCACCATGGAGACCCTCCTCAACTTCATGTACGAGGGGAAGGTGGCGCTGTGCGAGGAGAACGTCACAACCGTTTACCAAGCTGCAGACCTCCTGAATGTGGATGTCCTGGGGAGGGCTTGCGTTGTCTACCTGGAGGAGCTGCTTGACTGTTCCAACTGTCTGGGCATCCTGGAGTTTGCCAGGTGCTTCTCCCTGACCCAGCTGGCCAGCCAGTGCCAGACTTTGCTGTTCAGCAGCTTCGCTGAGGTGTGCAAGCAAAAGGAGTTCCTGAGCCTCGCCAAAGACCGCATGGTGGAGCTCGTTCAGCTGCCTGTGTGCCGGGAGGAGGTTGTGCTGAAGGCTGTGCTGAGGTGGGTCCAGCATGACCCCAGAGAGAGGAAGGGAGCCCTGAGAGAGCTGCTGGAGCTGGTGCATCTGCCCCTGGTGGACCCGGTCTTCCTCCTCAACACCGTGGAGGACAACGAGCTGGTGATGGACTGCCGGGAGTGCCGACGCCTGGTGCTGCAGGCCAGAAGGTTCCAGGTTCTGGGGAAGGAGGGTGACTCTGCCAGGCCCAGGCCCAGAAGGTTAGTCTGCTTCTCTAGAACTTACACAGAGCAACGGTTTCCTATCAGAAAAGAGGATTCTGCTGTGGTGAAGACTTGGTAGTGTGTTTGAACAGTGAACTGTCTGTGTTCAGGGCGCTGGGCGTAGCAGAAATGATTGTGCTGATCGGGGGCACCAACAAGAACAGTTTCCAGAGGCTGTCGTTTACAGAGAAACACAGCCCCCACACCAAGGAGTGGACGCCAGGCGCCTCCATGCCTGGTTACGCAAAGACAGAGTTTGCCACCTGTGAGCTACAGAATGACATATATATATCAGGTAATTACACAGTTACATCGCTTCGGTCTTTCTACTATAAGAGGTTTGTAAATACCTTTTAATCTGTAAGTGACAGAATATAAAGCTACATGAAGCATATTAGTGTAGCGTGTAGAACTAACGCTAATCACTCTCAAGGGAAAAAATGTGTTAAAGTGTTACTTTATAGGATATTACATTTGTCTTGTATGCTGGTGGAAATTGTACAAAGCTCCGTTTAGACCCTCCCAAAAAGAATTGGCCAAAAAAGGATTAGATGATATTTTCCGAGTTTGATGTTGTGTGTCACTGCAGGCGGTCAGCTGAACAGTTCAGACGTGTGGCGTTACATGCCCCAGCTGGACCACTGGCTCCGGGTCGCCCCCCTGGCCCAGGGCAGGCGGCTCCACGCCATGGCCCCCCTGCTGGGGAAGGTGAGTGCCTTTACCAGAGCATCCTCTGGTGCTCCATAAACACCTCAGTACTCGACACTGCACAGTCTCACAAGGAGGCACTATCTACTGTGGACCGTCTGGCCCTGTCGGTCAGTGACCAGTGTGCTTGTGTTTGTCTAACCCTAATCCTTGGCCCTGTCGGTCAGTGACCAGTGTGCTTGTGTTTGTCTAACCCTAACCCTTGCAGCTGTACGTGGTGGGAGGCATCAGCGGGATGGGGATGGGGCCGTTGTCAGGTGTGGAGGTCTACAGTAGCTATGACAACCAATGGAAGGAAGTGGCTCCGCTGCCTCTTCCTGTGAGCGGTGCGGCGGCGGCGGGCTGCAGTGGGAAGGTCTACGTCATCGGGGGCACCGTTAGCAACGGCTGCAACACCAGCGAGGTGAGGATCAGGAAGGAGACCTACTTAACACAAACATGATCTGAATGGTAAACCATTGATCATGACTTCATACACACTTCAGAGACTTTATTAATTTAATAAAAGACTTATAAGACCTAATTTATTTCCTTCCCCATATGAATTAAATACTATGGAATGGAAATCGTTCAGCCTACTGACACATGATAGTCAAGGAAATATGTTGACTACATTCCTATGTAACACAAGATCTGCATTTTTTAAACTAGGTTTTACTCATATTTCAATGAGCCTCTGTGATCATTGAAACTATACCATCCCTTGCACACATGGAATTTTCATACAGATTGTGGAATTGGGCTCATTCCACAACTAAAATCTACATTTGGAAGCTGTATTGTTTTGTAAACTGACTGGCACTTTTTGCAAGGTAATGAAATGTTGTTGTGCAAGCCACGTGCCTTTAGTGCCTAGTGTGTCTGTTGTGTGTAACAGGTGCAGTGCTACGACCCTGAGGAGGACAGCTGGGTGTTTGTTGCGTGCTGCCCATTCTCTCAGACAGGTCTGAGTGCAGCTGTGCTCAACAGCGCCATCTATGTAGCAGGAGGACTCATGGACAAAATCTACAGCTACACTCCAAAGACCAACACTTGGAGAGCAGTATCTGATGTTTCAATGAAACTGGTAGGCTGCATCAACAAAGTTACTCCAGCTAGATCCTAAAGTAATTGAAATATAATCTTTCATCTGTTGGTTATGTAATAGGGACGTGTCAGATCACATTGCAAACCTGATCCTGATCAGGAAGTTCTCTGGTATTCAGGTTCCTAAGAACCTTCCAGCTGACTCCTCTGCTGTGTGTGTGTGTGTGTGACAGGAGGGCTGTGCCCTGACAGTCTGTGAGGGGAAGGTATACATCCTCGGGGGGAGGGAGCAGCGGGCAGCTGCCTCTCACAGCATCTGGTCTTTCTGCCCCGCGAGCGGAGAGCTGAAGGAGGATCTGGCCATGCCGCGCAGCGCCAGTTACCTCGGCTGTGCCACCATCACCCAGCGGCTGCCTCAGAGCGGCCGCTCCTAGCCTGATCAGTCACCTGTTGCCATGGAATACTGTGAACACGATAAAAAAATATTTATGTGATTATACTATAGCTCAGCACAAACATACTGTTTCACTTTGTGCCTGTGTTGGTTGTAATTAAGGGTGATATTTAAGTAAGCATATATATATATAAAGTGGTTGCTCTGAAACGTTCCTGTCAGTCAGACTAGGGAATGAAAAGGATGTGAAGCTTTTCAGGCATGAGCTGATGCACACACAGGTGATACTATCAAAGCAAATGTCTTCCTGTAAATCCTGCTTCTACAGTCCCAATCCTTCCAGTGATGATGGACAAGTATGTGCTGTGACAAGGAAACAAAGCACTTCCAGTTAAGTGCGTGTGTGGATGCGGAAGCATGACCTCATGATTCACCTCAACAGAGATACACAGAAGTGCAGTATATTGATAATTTAATGTAGCAATAGTCAATATAATATTACATGAGTTGTTTCATTTGTTATTTACTGAACCATAAACTGTAAATCAAAAGAAAAAATGTAAACCAGAACAGTTATGTGTATTAGGGTGTATACATTGTTGTATTGTTTTCATAGTTATTGAAATATTGTTCTGCAAAGAACACTGGAATCATATTCTCAAGTGAAATCCTATTATCTGAACTGTATAAAGCAACACTGTGAAATCACTGAATTATTCTGTTCCTCAAACACTGATTTAAACGTAGATGTTCTAAGGGTAGCAAGTGAGTATGGTGGTATTGTAATTGTATTAATGTCTTTAAAAAATGCATCTGTTTGTGCAACTGTGAACATAATAAATAACTTTATTGCCTCTATGGAGCATTTTATAGCGCTTATTCATAAATGGGCCTTCAGAATGAATAAAATTCCTTATTACTGACACATTCAGAAAACTACTGTCCCACTACTGTTGGGATAGGCAGGTGCAGATCACCGTAGAAACCAGACACTGGTGGGATAGGCAGGTGCAGATCACCGTAGAAACCAGACACCTCTGTGTGTTAACCAGTTCTTTCTCATGATGACCTGATTAACTGAGTCCTGAACAAGTGGTGCCCCAATGACAGATGAGCAGAGTGCCATGCTGTTGGTAACCTTGGTAACCCCAACTAGAATAATGAACTACTTCATGGGAAGTTTGAAGAATGCATTGTGCCTTCAAGTTCTGAAACTGAATCTTCAGATTCAAGACTGTTCTCCTTATCTGGAAATGAATCATAACAAGCTTTTATCTCAATTGCATGGAATTCACTTCTCTGGAACTTCTGTGGAATCACGTGATGTTTACTTTAAAAAATCTCTTCCACAGAACTGTTTAGCCAAAACAAACTTTTCTTAAGAAAGTGCAGAAGGCTGCGATCCATCAGGACCAAAACCTCACGCCACAAGAACAGTTTCTTTCCATCCACTACTGGCCTCTTCAACAAGGCCAAGGACTTCCACTGACATTTAACTACTATCTATTATTTGCACCAACCATTATTATTAGTTGCACCAAACCAAAGACCACCTTATTTGCATTATTGCCCATTCATATTCGTAATTGTATATATTTTATAATTTACATTTTAAATTGTTTTATTTTTTAAATTGTTAGTTCCAAGGATTAATTAGACTACTGTACTTTTATACTTTGAAGATCCGTATGTGTTTATTTTTTGCACCTTCCGGCCACAGTAAGTTTCGTGTTTGTGTAAACCTACATGGCGAATGAAAGCAAATTCTGATTTTGAAGCCCATAAGCCTTAAGCAATGCAGGGGCAGACACCAGGCCACACGCCTGCAGTGCTAACCCTAACCCTGCAGTGCTAACCCTAACCCTGCAGTGCTAACCCTAACCCTGCAGTGCTAACTCTAACCCTGCAGTGCTAACCCTAACCCTGCAGTGCTAACTCTAACCCTGCAGTGCTAACCCTAACCCTGCAGTGCTAACCCTAACCCTAACCATGCAGTGCTAACCCTAACCCTGCAGTGCTAAATTTAACCCTGCAGTGGACTGCACTGAACTTGCTAACCAAATACAAACCGGGATCATGACACAGATGTGAAGTTGGGAAGTTTTTAGTTTTTATATAAAATCAGACCATCAGATACAAAGGAGTGTGTATAAAAGTAACAAAGGAAAATAAATGTATCTTATCTTTTCCATATTAAGCAGGTGTTCAAGTTAGTAGATGAAATGCAAAGGCACTAAATGTTCTACATTCCAGTTTTACGACATCAAACAGAAGCTGGGAAGAAAAATTAAATCACAGTGCTTCGTAGTTTTACAAAACACACACAAGACATAGTGCAGATTGTGCAACAATTTAAGATATGAGATACAAACAAGCATAAAATGATTCCACTTATTATACACAGAGTGTCCAATACATAGGTACACCTGCTCTTCAGGGACCAGGTGAATCCAGGGAACTCGGACCTTGTGTCCACGTACTCTCTGTCTCTCTCTCTTCCTCTGTGTCCCTCTCTCTCTCTCTTTCTCTCGCTGTCATTCTCTGTGTCTCTCTCTCTCTCTTCGTCTGTGTCCCTCTCTCTCTCTCTCTCTCTCTCTCTCTCTCTCTCTCTCTCTCCCTGTCGTTCTCTGTGTCTCTCTCTCTCTTCCATCAATACAAACAGGGATGAGACATAATCTGGAAGAATCTAGAAGCCTGAACACAATGACATGACATGGATTGTCTCCATGGACCATTCAGAGAATATTGTGGAAGACAAAAGATTTAAGTGCCTTTGGAAATGGTATAGTGAGTCCAAGACATGCTTTGAATGTGGATGTAGAACAGCACTTACAAACTAACAGCACTGGGTCTTATGAACACAAGTAGAGCAACGTTTTGACAGAATATCAAAACATCAACACTGCCTCCGTTAGCTAACAGATGTTTCCAGCAGGATACTGTCTCCTGCCAGAAGGCCGGAGCGGCTCGACAAACACGACAGCAGAGATCCACTAAGTAGAGATCCACTACCAGACCAATGACAGCAGAGATCCACTAAGTAGAGATCCACTACCAGACCAATGACGGCAGTCAGCCAGGGCCGGCAGCTGTGGATGGTTGGGTTAGGGTTAGGTAGTGTCCATGAGACAGGCAGGCAGACTGCAGCTCAGGGTTGGGAAGGTGCTACTACTGGCCTGGACACTCCGAGTATAATGAGCTACTTAACAGACAAGCCTCAGCATAGGAATGGGTATTTAAAACAGTACTCTTCCAAATGATGTCACACAGTAATTTCTAGAGCTTAAAACGTTTTTTTTTAAGTTTTTTGAGTATTACCACAATATAAAGTACACATGTATCACTACATAAGCACAACATGGAATGTTAAGAAGTCCAGCATTCTTTAGCGATGCCCTTAAGCTAACATTCCTGACTCTCAAACATTCTTTTTTCACAACAGATGAAGCTGGCAGCTTGGTAATAAAGGAATGATATTTGCCGTGGTCAGAGATGAATGCCAAGAAACTGCCAAGATATGAAAGATACAATCACAAACACCTAACACGGGCCAGTAGAAGAGGACTATGAGAAGCACAAGCCATGCAAAAATAATAATAATAATAATAATACTAATACTTTGGACAAACAACATGATAAACAATATAAACTTTTTGAATTCTGAATCGCTCTATAGACGTTCCTTGAGCCAAGAAATCATTTAGGCTTAGTATAGAGAAAATAATTACAGTAAGTAGCACTATACTTTAGAACTAATCTTATTCACAAATGTTTATCAGAGGTGGGGGAAACTGCATCAGGAATCAATGATCAAAAAGAGTTTAGGATCAAACTGATTCATGACGCAAACGGATGACTGTAACTCAATGGAAAAGATACATTTGGCATTTAAGCATTAAAAATAAAATCCAGCAAAATACATTTAAATGCATTTTAAAGCACAAAACCAGTTCAAAAGCACAGTAATAAAAACAAAGTGTTAATGGATGATATTTGGCCCATAACTTCCACAAGATGGAAGAGGAATGGCTTTGAGGCATTCTATAACAGTCAAACTACACTACAGAGCCCTGTTTAAACTGCTCTCATAAGACATGAAGTATTTCACATGAAAAGTGTTGGTTAGTAAATAAATTACATGCAAAAACAGTGTACATAATCTGGAGACACATTTGGAATAGGTTTGCATTCATTTGTTAAGTTTTTCATTTGAACTTGCTCTTGAGAGGAGTAACAGGCAAAGTTTCAGTAAAGCATAAAAAGACAAGTAATACCCATAACCATTCTAATCTACACCATCAAAAATGTATTACTGGTTTTGTACCATAATATCTTAAGACGTCAGATCTTCAACTGGTATGACTTTCGCAAGATATATTTGGAATTAAATCATAGTTTGTTTCCATGGTCCCTGTATTTATAAAACAAGTCAATCCTACATATTTACACAGTAATATAGTGAAATAGGAGGGTAATTTTTTTTTCATGATTTTAAGCCTTAGAATACATGATTTTTTGATCACACATGCATATGTAACGCTTTCAGCAGACAGAACTTAAACATTTTGAACATGAAACAGCATCTTCAACTAGTCCACCCTCCCCCCCCCCCCCCCCCCCCCACCCCCCCTGCCCCCAGCAGCGAGCTACGGTGGTCTGTCCCTTTCTGCTCCCTCTCACACCCCACCAGGTACTAGTTTTTCCGGATGTCAGCATAGACCACTGGCTCCATCTTGTGGAAGGAGTTGGGGTTCTGGCTTCCTGAGTGGTCTAACTGGGCGTAGATCACCGGGCCCTGTGTGTGGGGAGGACAAGGACAGACATGAATATCATGCAGGTTAAACAGAAGAGGGGAATAAGTATGTAATTATTAAGGAATTATGTAGAATAGTGATAAGGGCATAGGACCAAAGTGGGTTATGAACTGAGTGCCTTCTGTTAGCATTGCGGAACACGGCCCCAGCATTCTAGGTGTCAACAAGATACTATGAGGCCGTGTTGTTCAACACCAGGGGAGAGGCCTGGAATAAAGGTTCTTTAAACTGAGGGTTTCTGAGGAGGAATGAGTTTCACTTCTGGTTTCTGAGGAGGAATGAGTTTCACTTCTGCAGGTCTGCCTCATCATGTGTCTCATGAAGAAAGAGAAGCCTGTTTCATGGCCTACAGTCACAAGATCAGCAAACTGAACAACAAACCTAACTACCTACCCAACTGGGCAAAAAAAGTGGTCATGGCTGCAATGGAGACGGTTGTCTGAGCAAACAATATAAGAGCATGCAGCCCAGCAAGTTCAAAGGCCAGCAACCCTGTGGTCGAGTTCTGGTGAGCCTAGAGAGGGGTCATGCTGGGTGTTGACCCTCCTGTAAGGGTGCACAGGCCCCTGGTGTCCCTGGGTGCTCACCCCCTGTAAGGGTGCACAGACCCCCTGGTGTCCCTGGGTGTTGACCCCCTGTGAGGGTGCACAGGCCCCTGGTGTCCCTGGGTGTTGACCCCTGTAAGGGTGCACAGGCCCCTGGTGTCCCTGGGTGTTGACCCCCTGTAAGGGTGCACAGACCCCTGGTGTCCCTGGGTGTTGACCCCCTGTAAGGGTGCACAGGCCCCTGGTGTCCCTGGGTGTTGACCCCCTGTAAGGGTGCACAGACCCCTGGTGTCCCTGGGTGTTGACCCCCTGTAAGGGTGCACAGACCCCTGGTGTCCCTGGGTGTTGACCCCCTGTAAGGGTGCACAGACCCCTGGTGTCCCTGGGTGTTGACCCCCTGTAAGGGTGCACAGACCCCCTGGTGTCCCTGGGTGGCGGGGTGACTCACAGCTCCTACCTGCAGCGGGGCAGAGGGGCTGCTGCAACGTGAACCCTCTGAGCTTGATGCCGGCTTCTTCCCCGGGCGCGCCGCGCGGGAGCTCATACTCTCCACAGACGTGCAGCTGGGGTGTGTGTGTGTGTGGTGTGCGTGTGTGTGGTGCGCGTGTGTGTGGTGCGTTGTGCAGTTTATGAAGCATTGGCACGAGGCATGGACACAAACACAGACAGACAGACACAGACAGATATGGGAGATGGACAAAAAATGCAATGAGAGATGGTTATGCCCCTAGATATGAATTCACTGACTGTTCTTAGAGCAAGAGTCCTATGGTGATATGATATTGCTGGCACTAATGGAGGCATCTTCGCAAAAAATCTAATTCAATATAAACAATTATTCAATTTTGGTAAAAGTTTAATGGACATTCTCAGCCCATTTATCAGGACACAAAAATGACTGTCCACTTTAACGCAAGTTTACACTTAGATAGTCACAAGTACGATAAACATCAAAATGTGGGTCGGTCCCATCAATTCAGTCCAAATTGTGCGACATTCTGGACCTTTGAGGGTGTGGAACAGATGAGTCAAGCTAGGTTAGATCTACTTGAGAGATTAGTGGACATGCAGTTCATCTTGGTGAGTGACAACCTACAGAGGATCATACAGTCCAGGTAGGAGCGGCTGCATGGCCTTCTATCACGGTTGATTTCTATATGATTAGTTTACAGTGTTAGTTTAATGTGAGTTACCTCTGTGACACACACAGGTCTGCCTCAACTCTCTCCAAATGTTCCAGTAACGTATCAGGCTAATGATGTTGAGCTGTAAACACCATGGGATCTAAGGAGAGGCCCTGCAGACCGATCTAACCCTGCTTCAGTAGTAGCAGAGCTCTCTGCCATGATCCTAATCTGGTTTCAGGGAAAACATGAAAATAGTCCCTAGCCCTATCAGCCCTAACCCTATCAGCCCTAACCCTAACCCTAACCCTATCAGCCCTAACCCTAACCCTAGCCCTATCAGCCCTAACCCTATCAGCCCTAACCCTAACCCTAACCCTAGCCCTATCAGCCCTAACCCTATCAGCCCTAACCCTAACCCTAGCCCTATCAGCCCTAACCCTATCAGCCCTAACCCTAACCCTAGCCCTAACCCTATCAGCCCTAACCCTATCAGCCCTAACCCTATCAGCCCTAACCCTAACCCTAGCCCTATCAGCCCTAACCCTATCAGCCCTAACCCTAACCCTAGCCCTATCAGCCCTAACCCTATCAGCCCTAACCCTATCAGCCCTAACCCTATCAGCCCTAACCCTAACCCTAGCCCTATCAGCCCTAACCCTAACCCTAGCCCTAACCCTATCAGCCCTAACCCTATCAGCCCTAACCCTAACCCTAACCCTAACCCTAGCCCTATCAGCCCTAACCCTATCAGCCCTAACCCTAACCCTAGCCCTATCAGCCCTAACCCTATCAGCCCTAACCCTATCAGCCCTAACCCTAACCCTAGCCCTATCAGCCCTAACCCTATCAGCCCTAACCCTATCAGCCCTAACCCTAACCCTAGCCCTATCAGCCCTAACCCTATCAGCCCTAACCCTATCAGCCCTAACCCTATCAGCCCTAACCCTAACCCTAGCCCTATCAGCCCTAACCCTATCAGCCCTAACCCTATCAGCCCTAACCCTATCAGCCCTAACCCTAACCCTAGCCCTATCAGCCCTAACCCTATCAGCCCTAACCCTAACCCTAGCCCTATCAGCCCTAACCCTATCAGCCCTAACCCTATCAGCCCTAACCCTAACCCTAGCCCTATCAGCCCTAACCCTATCAGCCCTAACCCTATCAGCCCTAACCCTAACCCTAGCCCTATCAGCCCTAACCCTATCAGCCCTAACCCTATCAGCCCTAACCCTATCAGCCCTAACCCTAACCCTAGCCCTATCAGCCCTAACCCTATCAGCCCTAACCCTATCAGCCCTAACCCTAACCCTAGCCCTATCAGCCCTAACCCTATCAGCCCTAACCCTATCAGCCCTAACCCTAACCCTAGCCCTATCAGCCCTAACCCTATCAGCCCTAACCCTAACCCTAGCCCTATCAGCCCTAACCCTATCAGCCCTAACCCTAACCCTAGCCCTAGCCCTGCTCTCGCAATGAGCTGCTTCTCCCAGGTCTAGGCAGATCAACACTTCTTCTAAATTCTGGGAAGGGTCAGAGGAGGATAACTGCCCCTCTGCAAGATCTTTCTGCAGTAACTTAGATACAAATTTAAGATAATGGAATACTACTTACACATTATTTAGCTGTTTATTATTCCCTGAACATGGTTTGTCTGATAATGCTACAACTGCAATCCTTTCATACATTACAGGACAGTTATGAGGAAACATGTGGACATGTATGACTTCTAAAGGAGTGAAGTGGAGGACAGTAACCAGCGAGTCTCAGGTGACACGTTAGTGGTTAGCAGAGAGAGATGACAAGCAGGACAGGACATGGGTGTTAGATGACATGCCAAGCTTCATGATGCACTTGTTTAAACTGCACCTAGGAGTATAGTAGTATATGTAAACACAAGAGAAGTTGATATTTTGGAAATCAACATTCTTGGTACTTAACTAAAATCAGTTTTAGCTTAAACCTAGTGACAGTTTATCTTGTTTGGGAGGGGGGGTTCCGATCAAAGGTCTGAATTAACTTTCTATTTCCAGAATTGGACAACAGAATGATTCTTCAATGACCTTAATGATAATGTTGACTGAGTGAGAATAAATTGACTATTTGATGCTATTTACATCTTGGCATTCTCCTAGGGTCACTTTTGACAAGACATTGTTTGGGTAACTCACCAAAACAGTTATTGTATTACCCCTGAAAACTCAAGCAATAAACAGCCGTTTCTGTAGTGAGGAGCAACCTGGTCATCCCTGAGGTTAGGGTTAGGTCCCCTCAGCTGTTATGGTACAAAGCAGCATCACTAGACCACTAGATGAACACCACTGTTCAAGGACTGACAGTTAAGCACATCTGTGCATATTACTGCTAAGTTCATTGTGATCGCTTTAGATACATGCGGTGAGTGGGTTTAAACACAGTACGTTGAATGCACGAGAGGAAGACACCATTTTGTAATTGTAGAACAGCAATTCCCATCAAAGCAATAACATACCCCAGCCCCTTAACCCCAGCCCCTAAACCCCAGCCCCTAAACCCCAGCCCCTTAACCCCAGCCCCTGAACCCCAGCCCCTGAACCCCAGCCCCTGAACCCCAGGCCCTGAACCCCAGGCCCTGAACCCCAGGCCCTGAACCCCAGCCCCTGAACCCCAGCCCCTGAACCCCAGCCCCTGAACCCCAGCCCCTGAACCCCAGCCCCTGAACCCCAGCCCCTGAACCCCAGCCCCTGAACCCCAGCCCCTTAACCCCAGCCCCTGAACCCCAGCCCCTGAACCCCAGCCCCTGAACCCCAGCCCCTGAACCCCAGCCCCTGAACCCCAGCCCCTGAACCCCAGCCCCTGAACCCCAGGCCCTGAACCCCAGCCCCTGAACCCCAGCCCCTGAACCCCAGGCCTGGGGACCTGATGCAGCAGTGCTCAGCAGATCACTTACCCCTCGTAGTCATGTTGGGTTTGGTGCCTCTTAATGATCAGGCAGGTAACCAAGGCGATAAGGATGAGACCAATGACAGCACCGAACACAGCCCCCACTATGACACCTGTACTGGTCAGAGGGAGGGACTCTGGGAAGCACAGACAACATGGCTGTAAACAGACCTGAACACCACACCAAGTATGGCCAGCCCCTTTTCAAATAACGCATGTGTTTCAGTCCTAACCCCACAGTAGTAGTCTAAGCATGTTCACCTTTCATAACGACTTTCAGCTCCGTGCGAGAGGGCGAGCCTGATATGTCGGGAGGGTTCTTCACGTCACATAAGTAGGTGCCGTTGTCGTTGAACTGAGCCTGCAGCAGCTGGACGGAGACATCCTTCTTGTTCAGGTCTCCCACCCACTTGATTCTATCTACAAACTGGGGCAAGCTTCCCTGGAACTCCTTCCCAGCACTGTAGTAGAATATCTGCTCGAAAAAAGAGAATATTTCAATGGAATAAAATATAAATAGTAATAATAATTGCTAAATGTCAAAATGGCTTAACCCAGAAACCATGACAAAACATGCAGTTTCATATCAAGAACCTTCAAAACGAGTGGCAACTTGCCGGCAGCAACAACAGAACCATGAACAAGTCTGGCCACACCTTCTTATTCACATGGCAATATAATGCCCGGAAGCAGCTTGTCCCTGGAGCTAGGGATCTGAAGAACGCTCCCTAGAGGGCAGGGATACATAAACAGGTTCTCACCGAAATTCCTGAGTTGGAGGGATCTGCTCCGTGCGGACGGAAGTTCCAAGCGACCGACGCCTGGCTGCTGATCACCTCCCGAGATCTGAAGGAGCACCTGAGGACCCCTGTGGTGCCGTTCTCCACCAGCAGCTCTGGAGGGGTGTACACGTCTATTGCTGCACTGGGAGGCGTACCTGATGAACCAGAGGACTATCTGTTTCACCTCTTAACAAAATAGTATACTGCAGTACTTTATGTATGTTTAATATGTGCTAAGGACCAGTTTATAAACAAATGAGGTACTCTACTCAGGCAACTAGTTCAACTGTAAGCTCCTGTAGAGTTGCTTAAGCAAGGATCCCTGTAACAGTGACATACCAAAGACAACACTATAAGAGATGCCTGGTGTTAATAGTATTTATTAAAATATATTCGTTTGGCAGATGTTTTTCAAAAGCGACGTATAGGGGGTGATTTTAACCCGCGACCCACTTGATCTACAGTCAAATGCTATACCAATGAGTTGTTCTCATAGCGACATTAAATATGCAGATATACAGACCTGAACATATGAAATACATATATATATTTATATATAAATACATTTGTTTTAAATTTGTTTTTTACTGATTCATGCAAACCTTCGCCTTTGAAATCACACAAGCCAAGACCTCTGGCTAAAGACATATCTCACAGGAGGTAGCACAACCATCTGGGACAGGAATGTAGTTAGGGTATTATTTGTGTGGCGCGATCAATAAAAAAATGGCAGTGATTGTTGCAAACCATATGAAGTGCATGGGAAAACTTCACATGTAAAAATGATGGTTATTATGTCAACATCACTCGTTTCACACCCACTGATTGGGATTAATGAGTGCTCACTCTTTGTTTACGGTCGTCATAAACCTACGAGCTATGCTCGCCATATATCGACATGAGGCTAATTGTCTAATGTCGAAGCTAGGTTTTTATGCATTTAGCTAACTAAATACATGGCCAAGTAGGAGGCGACATGCTACGATAGCTACTACATTGAGCATAGAAGCTATGTACCATGAATGGATCCAGGCAAATAGTACAACCAAGTACAATGCTAATAGCCTAGCACTCGCGTACAGTCCTATGTCAAACACAACAGCTGCGTAAATTGGCTACCGTACCTTCGGATATCTACTAGCTTACCTAGCTATATTAGCTAGCTAGTGCTAAGTTACAGTAGTGCTAGCGTTTTGCGAAGGATTCTTAGCTAGCCTAGCTAGTTGTATTAGACTATCAAAATGTGACAGACTTACCAAAAAGAACACTTAACGTAAATCCACATAGTAAAACTCTACATGCTAGGTTTGTCAGTCTGAGCTCCATATTGTACAATGCACCAATGTTGCCTCCTCCTTGTTTTTCTACTCGAACGCTTGCCAGCTGGTCCAGGGGCTCATCCACAAACCCTTCCTGGAGTATGAAACAGCATTTCCATGAAGCTGGCCCTAAAAGTCCACACTAGCTTTTCCGGTTTGGCCTTTAAAAAGGGTCATATTAATATTATATATATTATAATATATATATATATATTATAATATATATAATATAAGATATATTATGTATTAAAAAGTATAAGTTTCAGTTTCATACGTTTTTTCAGTTTCAAACGTAAAGTTTCAAACTTGAAGATGGGTCATAGTTTTGCACACACAAAAAAAGTTGTGGCGACCCATCTTCACGTTTGAAAAAAAAACGTATGAAACTGAAACTTAGACTTTTTAATACATATAAAGTTAATAACGTTTTTAAACATAACATGAGTTACTCAAAGTTTGCTAAACTTTTTCAATGTTGTAAAATAATTTGGTATGTCTACTAATTGTCATGAAATGTTAAAATGTCCTACCTGCTCTGTGATCCGGTGTACTCACTTACATAATATGGAGTCTCGACGGGTCGTTATCCGATTCGAGACTTCGTACAAGTTAGGAGTCGAGGGTAGTAAAACAGCTGCCGCTCCTGTCCCCTCACCTGGAGGCAGTGTGCCACTGTTCCTGTCATACCGAGCTGGCACGTGCCACCACTGATGTTATTGGAGTCTGTGGATTTATCCTTGACAGATGTCAGATTAGCTGTTCACATCTGAAGCACTGCATCTCACCTTAAGAAGCCTGTGAGATGGAGACACTTTCTAACTGGCCCAGTTATTCTTTCGGTGGCAAGTGTAATCGCAATTTATTTTCTTGTTAGATTTGGGATGCTCATTCCTGTCATTTTATTTAGTCTGTATGTGTCCAAGACCTGCTCAGTTTCCTCCAGATGAGGTGTCAGAACTCAAGGTTGTGAGAAGTGAGGGATCACCCTTGCAAGGAAGGTTTCTCCACATTAAGAAAAATGAATACTCCAGATACTTAATATTAGTAACTACACAACCCAACTTTGCATTGTCCTGTTTTGCATTAAAGATTGATTTTGCTCACTTATTAAAAAAATATAGAGCTCTAAATAGCATAAAAGTAGAAGACTGGATTGGAAACAATCTGGGAGACCCAAACATGTGAATAGGGTTCCACTGTGACATTCACTAGATTGTGAGATATACAGTATTTATATACACTGTATACATATTTTATTATATACATACAATTCATACTTAGCTCCCTCCTCATAGTAAAACTTTCATTCAAAAGAAGTAATAGGTTGAGGAACACAAACACGTATTTACTGCATTATCAGACTCCAGCATCCTGTGCCATTTGAATCCTCTAAACATGTCCCTGTTAAATCAGTCAATACACATGACTTACAGTTCCATTACAAGATTGGTTTATCCTAATCAAGAACATTCTTAACAAGGAATTACTGCAGGTAATTGAAGATGGATAAAAAGTGCATGTCAATCTAAAATATGTTTGGCAAAATAGTCAACCCTTTGATTATGGTTTGTGAAACTATCAGTTATTTGGTTGAGGTGTACCAACTCTCATCCCATGTTTTGAAACAACTAAAAAGAAGGGCAATTGAATATGAAAAATCTGGTAAAATTTCCCTTTAAGATTTCAAAAACTACTCCGTCTTACATCTTGGCATACTTTCTTTCATGTGGCTATCAGCATTAGCGCACCCATTAACTTTATCTGTGTTAGCGCTTAGCTTCCCTTCCACCATCAGCTTGCGTATGAGGTCATGGGGGCCCTTGCCCAGGAGGGCTGAGGGCTGGCGGTAGGAGCCCCCTAGCCGGTCCCACAGGGTGAAGTACTGGCCGTAGTTATAGTCAAAGAACAGGTGGTGGTCAGTGTGGTGGGCGGAGCCGTTCACCACCTCCTGGAGGAGGCGGGGCACGCGGTAGTCCCCATCGTGGATGGACACGGTCCAGATGTTGACGAAGAGGTAGAGGCCCAGGTACAGCACCTTGTGTAGGGGGAAGAGGAAGGGGTAGATGTGGTAGGGTAGGCCCTGGAGGAAGCCATCCACCGGGTGGAAGGCGTGGCTGGCGAAGGGCGTGGGGATCTTCCACACGTGGTGCGGCTTGTGGAAGTTCTGAGGTTAGCAAGATGCAACAGAAATACAGTTATTAGATCATCTCTTTATTTAATGATTGGTCCTTGGTTTCAGATTGTATGAATATGATTTAAAAGGTAGGGTTTGGGTATGGCATCCAACTAAGAGTTTAGCACTAGGAAAGGACCACACAGTTTTACAGCATCTGGGAGACATCGCTGTTAGAGCACACTTACCTTGTAAATCCGTTTGTGATGCAGGAACCGGTGAATCCAATAGATACACATATCAGTAAATAAAAGGAAAGATATCATGCTGAATAACACGCCAGGCCAGCCTGAAACACACACACAAACACACATTATTAGTTGTTTAGGAACACGTTGCTAATAAAACCTTTTCCATGTATGAATTCAGTTTTTACCCAGGGGAGATTCGTTGACGTTGTCGTACAGTTTGCTATAACCTCTGACTTCTGCAAAGAACAAGGCTACTGTGGGAATACTGATCACAGGAAGTGATGTTATGGCGTATTTGATCTCCCTCAATACCTGGTTCTGGGGAGAAACAACAATCTCTCAACAAGGCATTTTCCCTCTGTCTCTTAATAGACATGGGATTTAGAAAGCCAACCACCCAAATAATAATGTTGTAAATAAACCCCATTGTTATTACTCACAATCTAAAAAAAATTGCTTTCCATTTTCAGTGAGGATTTTGTGATAGGTTTAAAGGAAAGAGAACCTACTTCCAGAAACTGTGGATGTTTCATGAGTTTGTGGTCGAAGATGAAGAAGAAGCTTAGCCCGCCCAGTCCCAGGTACAGCACAGCGGCCCCCAGGTTGGTCACCAGCAGAAGGCTGATCAACTGGCGCAGCGCCCCGTCCTCGGGCCAGGACGACGGGTACACATACGGGGTAAGGACGTAGTGGTCGGATACTTTGAGCACCAGATCCATGGCTGAATCTGTTACATCGAGGATGAGCAGCACTTAACAGATCTGTTCAAGCTATTCTTTACTCAACAGTGTAAACTTTTTCAACTGCATACGACCGAACGGTTTACAAAACAGTATTTTGTGCTACAGAAAGGACTCTCTATTGATGTAGGATAATGCATGCTACACTTGTACAATGAATGAACACCATTAATTAACTGTGATCACGGTACCAAACGTTAGGACATTATGCTACGAAACTGCAGTCTCATCTGTGTACTATTCATTTAGCTATTTAATGTAATTTATTTTCAAAAAAATGTTACAATATTAATAAATTGCTGTTATGTACGTACCTGTTCAGAGTCCACTAAGCCAATATACGTGTTATCAAAACTAAAGGCGCTGCAATGTGCAACTTTCTTTTGGTTGACGCCACTACGCCAAGCAATCCGCATCCAATGGTATGATACGTCGTCATCACGAAGAAGAAATTCTTAGGTATGATTGGACAAATTCTTGATCTGATCATGGCGTTACGAAGGGCAGTTAAAATTTTTAAAGACACACGGCAGTCATTATTATCATTATATAAAAAATATTTCAGGAAATATATTTAAAAAGTTGTTTTGAAAAAAGAGCTTTAAGTAGGACAAAGATCAAATACTGTATCAAATGTCAGTTGACGGACATGATGTAGTACAGAATTAATTTTGAGTTCAGCCAGGTGCAGCTTTCTTTGTCAATAACGTTTTCTGGTTACGTAATTACCCTGCGACGATTGTATCGGAACAGAACAGAGATGGCTAGCTAGTATATAAACTTTTGGAAAATTGTACCCAGTGATCTCTCAATGGATACACTTTTCAAGGAAAAGGGTAGCATCGGTCAAGGTGATATTCATCCAGGTTTTGGGTTAGGGTAGCAACCCTACACTTACACCTCCACTAGCAGCAGCAGTCTACCGTTGAAACGGTGTGAAGTGGAGCAGACCATCTTCCGAACAGTAGGTGGCAGTAATGCACCTCATAAACGTTGGTTGCAAATCTGCCATAACCTCAACCGAAGAAAAAAAGTCGTTTTAAAACCTGACGTTAACGTGTTTGTGTCTGAAGTTAGCTTATTTTACTAAATTGTCTAGTTGATTACTTACTAAACAAGGAACTGCAAAATACGGTGCTTCACAGTGGCAGCACAAGGTGACGTAACTCTCCAGTGACTGAACCAAACGGCCGATCATGGACAGTGAAGTTCAGAGAGACGGCAGGGTCCTGGACCTTACAGACGATGCTTGGAGAGAAGATCGTCTACCTTATGAAGATGTGACCATCCCACTGGTAAACTGCAGGATTTAAAAAAAAATTGTATGATCCGATAACGTTCTAAGATGACCTCAACGGTTCTGCACCTTATTTTGTGTAGGAAGACATTGGTTTTCGGCTCGCTATAAAATACTTTACTAAATGCACAGCATGAAACTTTTAAACTGTGTTTGTTTCCTCTTGTAGAGTGAACTACCTGAGGCAGAACAAGACAACGGAGGATCGACGGAGTCTGTGAAAGAACAAGAGATGAAGTGGTCGGATCTAGCTCTGCAAAGTCTGCATGAAAACACACCCAACTCCGGAACTTAGTGGATCGACTGACCAAGGAGGCTAGTTTCTAGCAATGACACGAAGCTGAAATTTTTGAAACACGTTTGAAAATATGTAAATATAGCTACTTGAGTGCAAAAGTAGAGCTGTCTTTAGTCTGTGTATAAATGTGTAAGCATGAGGTTTTGTCTTTTTGCCATGAAGTCAACTCTTAATACTACTTATTAAATAGTTCCTCAATGGATATTGCAGTCAAATAAATACTGGATTTTCACTTTCACACATCCTCCATTTGTATTTAACTTTATTCAGTTAACAGTCCATCCAAACCCTGTAATAACTGGGGAAGGACTACAGGACAAACAAGGTCTTTGTTTACATCTCAAAGGTAACAGGCATTCGTACATCCAGTCATAGGAGACCATACATTAGTGCAGGAATGCTTATGTCAAACCCCCCACACTGTTTGGTCCCTCTAACAATGAAGGACAGACAACTGGGCCAAAACATTCCATTTGAGTTTAATTCATATTTTCATAGCAAAATACATCAAAACTAGGAATGGCACAGTCGCAGAACAAATACATTAAAATGCTCCTGTACCAGTTGAAAGGACCCTATTGCAGATTTCATGTTATTCTGAACCCAATTCAGATGTGAATTCATGTAGTATTGCCAATGCATGTCCATAGCAACATAGGGCTACAAAGATTTGCAGATTTCCATCCTCCAACATCCAAAAAGTACACATTGGATCACAGACCTGCTCTTTCACAGACCAGTGGACATGCATTTCTAAAATGCAAAACTTCCCCATAATAATTCATACGCACAGACGCCAAATCATTTTCTGGTGTGGAAGAAAATAATTTTTACCAGTAGCTTGTTGAATACATGTATTGTATTTGTGTAATTCAGGTGTGATGGACCTTTTGTCTTTAATATCAAAGAGCTTCATATGATTGGCAAAGTCATTTCAGAATGGCAATTAGTAAAGGAATTATGGTAAATTTGGTACCATTTGTAAAAAGTGTTTTAGAATTTGACTTGACTGAATTCATGAAACCCCTGGTCAGACCAGCTGTCCTGCAGAGACTGCTGGGCTTCAGGTCCAACTACTTTCCTTCAGGTAGCAGAAGTGAGTCATTCAGCGTGTATTTGTGTATCTGGCCTCTGCAGCCTCTGCTCCGGGAGGAAGGCCCCCTGGCCCAGGGCCGTAGAGTAAGCCCTGCTGGGGGCCGTGAAGCTGGGCTGGGGGGGCTGGCCGGAGGGGGGCTGGGGTCCAGAGGGGAAGCTGGGCTGGCCGGAGGGGGGCTGGAGGCCAGGGGAGAAGTCATCTATGTTGTCGTAGTGGGACTGGACGGTCATGGTGCTGAGTCTCTGGTAGGAGTAGTCCCGGTCTGCATCAGGAGGGATTTGGCTGTAGTGCTGTGGCTCCCGAGTACCGCTGAGGGACCTGTCTGGCCTCGGGGGTGGGGCGGGGGGCGGGGCAGAAGTGGGATGGCCACTCAAGGTTTTCACCCTGCTGGGGAGGCCGTCCAGCTCAGTCTCATATCGAGGCTGGAGGCTCCTGGCCTCTGAGGGCTCCAGCCACCTGCTGCCTCCAGCTCTACTGTCCTCCACCTCACGCCGGCTAGACTCCTGCTGATTGGCCATGCTGTGGGCCGGGGGTGGGGCTTGGTGTGAGGCTCGGCAGGTCCTGGAGCTGCTGTGCTTGGCCGTCCCGTTGCCCTGGTTACCCTGGCAGAGTTTCTCCGTCTCCAGGTACAGGAGCACCGCTGGGTCTGGGGGCAGCTGTCTGGGGGGGCGCCGGCCCTCACCGCCCTCGGCAGCCAACAGCATGCCATCGCCGGGGTCAGATTTACTGCGTAGGTGCAGTGAGTCGTAGCCAGACACATCGGAGGGCAGGAACAGGCCCACGTTGTCGTACTGGGACATGACCGGAGCCTTCACCCTCTGCCGAGGACGGCTGTCCCTGTGCAGCGAGAGCCTGCCAAGCTGCTCCCGCTCCTCAGGGTCCCAGGAGACGTACACCTTGGAGCCCCGCCCGGGGGGCATGTCCCTGCTCACAAAGCCGTGCTCTTGGCCCGGGGGCGGGGCGTGGCGGGACAGGAAGTGGTACCCCCCGGCCTTGCTGCCCACCCGGCCGGGGCCGTCCCTGCCGCCAAAGGAGTGTGTGTGTCGCAGGCGGACCGTGCCATAGGGGTCCATGTCGTAAAAGGGTGCGTCCAGAGGGCTGGGGCCAGAGTAGGGGCTGTAGCGGTACTGGACCCGGCCGTTCTCAAAGTAGGGCTGCAGCTGGGTGACGTGGTAGTCTGCCTGCGGAGGCTGGAAGGCGGGGCAGCTGTAGACGGGGCGCCGGTAGAACAGCAGCTCCTCGTCCAGGGGGGCGTGGCTCCTCTGAGGGGGGAGGGGAAGCAGGCTGGGGGGTGCATGCAGCGAGTGCACTCGGCGGAGGCTAGGGTACACGTGGGCCCCGTCCGCAGGGCAGCAGGCCTGGCCGCGGTGCCCCGGCCCCGGAGAGGCGTACTCCCTCCTGGGGGGGCCCCTGGCAGCCTGGGGGTGGCGGCGGGGGCCCAGGGTGCTGTAGTGGACGTCGCGGGCGCTGTAAGGTATCTGAGGCTCAGTCTTAGATGCGTAGGAGAGGCGAGGAGGGCCAGTGTCGGGCCTGTGGTGGTATACCGAGGAGGGCTGGGCCACCAGCCCCCGCTGCTGGAAGAAGGCCTCGCTGGCAGAAGGCAGGGCATCACCCTGGCTGTGGTGGTACAGGTAGGCGGCCTGGAGGGAGGCAGGCTTGCGAGGGTGCTGGTGGGCTGCGGGGCCAGGGGCCTCCACCGGCAGGCTGGGGAAGTTAGCAGCGTGGCTGGCCTCCGTCTGGCTAAGAGCTGCAGTGGCCAGTCTGCTCTCGATGGAGCGAACAGGGGGGGCAGGAGGGGGGCCGAGCGGGGGCCGGGCCTCAGGCTGGACTGGTCTGATGGTGTCCCAAGGCTTTTTCACCACAGGCTCGTCTACGGAGGGGGCAGAGGCCCCTCTGGTGGTAGGCTGAGGCTGGGGATAAGGCTGTTTGTGAGGCTGGGGATAAGGCTGAGGCTGTGTATGCACCTGATGCTGTATGGCCAGCAGAACCTCTGTTGGAGGCTGAGGCTGTAGAGGCTCGCGGGGTCTAGGCAGCTCCGCCTCATCAGGGACCTGAAACTCAGAAACACCATGAGAGGAATCATCCTAAGCATGCTAGCTGGATTACGTACTAACCCTAACCCTACTAACCGTAACCCTACAGGATTAGAGATAGTACCTGAGTGGGAGACTGGGGCAGCACAGCAGGAGGGCTCCCTGGGGCGGAGCCAGGAGGAGGAGCAGGACCGGAGCCAGGAGGAGGAGCAGGACACAGAGCCGCTGGCTCCCTCTGGGCGGGGGTCCTCTGGGCGGGGGGGCTGGCGGGGGTCCTCTGGGCGGGGGGGCTGGCGGGGGTCTTCTGGGGAGGGGGAGTCACACCAGGAGGAACGTCCATGCCCTGGCTGGGTCCGGGTGGGGTGGAGGGGGTCCTGGCCCCCCCAAGGGGCTCCTGCATGCCAGCAGGGGGGGCGAGATGGGGAGAGGAGGGGGCGGAGGAGGTGGGGGGCAGAGCAACTCTGGATTGCGTTTCCTCAATGAGAGGGGTGTGGGGGTGTGAGCCAGATGGACAGCCCTCGGACTCTGGGGCCGGCGGGGGGAGGGGGGGCCCTTCTGGGGGCTCCCGGGTCCTGGGAACCAGAGCAGAGGCCTCCTGGACCAGCCTGCAGACAGAGCTCTGGGTAGTGGGAGGGGCAGGGAGGAGGGGTGATCTGGGGGCGGGGCCGTGGACAGCTGTGGATCCTGGTAGAGGGAGGAGAGAGAGTGAGACAGAGCATGCTCAGGAGCGGGGAAGAAAGAGCAGATAGAAGGTGGCAGGCAGGCTTGGTCTTCAAGAGGAGGACAGAGATGGACAAGTTAAGCAAGGCGGTCTGACATCATGTGGAAAGATTTCTCTGAGCTGAAATCCATGCAAGGAGTTAAAGGCATGATCCTGGGAAACTAACCCTAGAAATGAAACAGGAACGTGTTTTACCAGAAACACAAGAGAACAGAATAAGCCTTACAGCTACACAAGATGGAAAATAAATGTGATAAAGAAAGTGTGTATATCCCAAAGACACAGTCCCCAACTCACCTAGATGCTCCGAGGGGACAGCAGCTGATTTGTCCCCCTCGTCCGCCAGGACGCCCTGCCTGTCTGGGCCATCCATGGCTCTCAGCTTCCAGTCCAGCTCCATCTGGAAGGCTTGGCTCAGAGAGGGCTCTTCTGGCCTCAGGAACAGACACTCCATGCTGGGAGAGTCCCTGGGTCCGGGGGGGGAAGGCAGGGGGAGACCGGCGCCCGGAGCACACTGACCGGAACATTCCACGCTAAACAGCTCTGGAGCGCTCAGAGGAGAGCTGGCAGACTGTCCACTCTTAATGGGGGAGACGGCCTGGACGGGTTTCTCTGAGTAGGAATACGAGCTGCTCAGCTTGCTGCTGCAAGGCTTATCTCCAGAGCCTGAGCTCAGGGCTGGGAAGGGGTTGGTGAACTTGCTGAAGAGGGTTGGAGAGAGCCGCTCTGTGTTGTGGCTGCTGCCACTTGTCAGACCGGCCCCCTCCCCAGACAGGGCCCTGGGGGAGGCCAGGGGGAGGGAGGGGGCCAGGGGGAGGGAGGGGGCCAGGGGGAGGGAGGGGGAGGCCAGGCTGCACTGGAAGGACATGGGGTCAAAGTCCAGCGAGGCCATGCCAATATCGGGGGGGCTGAGGTCAACGTCGTCGCCTGCGGAGCGCGGGGGGGAGATGAGCACTGGGACCCGCATGGGCCCGTCGTCTCCATCACTCTCCCCGGGGGTCAGGTTGTCGTACGAGTTGCAGTGATGCCGGCTGTCCAGGAGATCGCCGTTGAAGGAGGCTGAGAGGGCATCACTGCTGGAGCGAGGGCGCCGAGGACGGTACATCCTCGACTCGCCTGGGAACAGACGGTAACACAGAGACAGTCAGGTACAAACATCAGTATCCGGATATGGTTTCAGTTCTCAGTTGTAGTGTCTTAATGTTCTGAACCGGTATCTGGATGACGAGCATTGAGGCAGCAACACCTCATATAACATATATAACTGCATCATATGACATATATAACTGCATCATATGACATATAACTGCATCATATGACATATAACTGCATCATAGTAATATATTTATTGGATGATTCCAATGATTTTTATAGCCAATATCTTTTCGGCAATAAGACTCATTTTCCACGGTTAACATTAGCTGCTCCACTTGAAGTGCTCAGTATATTTTTGTGAGCGTAGGCTACCATTTCTCCGCAACTTCCTGCTGCATCACAGAAATTAAATGGACTGCTGTTTCTAATTATTCTCTATCGACATTATCGATATTATTGAAAATGAATTAATGTTACGATATATTAATTGAGGGAAGTTATCGCCCAGCCCTACTGTATCATATAACGGGAGAAAGATCAAAGATCACCTTCCACGTTGTGTAGAGAAGTGAGAGACTCCTCACTCTTAGCTGAGCGGAGTGTCCCTGAGTCTGCTCTGCCACCTGGAACACAGAACACAGGCAGACGACATGCATGAAGAGATAAAGCAACACAAAGATGTTGCAGAACAGGGAAGGAGGGAGAGAAGGAGAGAGAGAAGGAGGGAGAGAAGGAGGGAGAGAAGGAGAGAGAGAAGGAGAGAGAGAAGGAGAGAGAACCTGTTAGAGCCATGGCCTTCAGCTCCGTTGGCACGCTGGGGTTGCGCTGCAGCTTGCGTTTGGACATGGAGGAAGCCTTGCCCAGTGTGAAGAACGATCGCCAGCTGCTCACAGGAGACTTCCTGCTGGAGGGCCGCTTCCTGTTACCGGGGAGACAGAGAACATGTCTGAAACAGCTGGACATTTACAGACGACACTTAACAACAGACACGCACGGTGGAGGAGAAAGGTTCAACATACCCTCATGGGTATCAAAATATTGTTCAACTTAACCTAAAGACAGACCTTTCGCTAGGGAACTGGATGACGGTGTGGAATCTGCCCTGCAGTGCGGCAGGGCCCTCCCCCACTTCGATGTACTTGCTGTCGGCCGTGACAGGGGAGTTGATCTGTGCCTGGGTCCGTGCCTGTGCTTCCTCCAGGGTCAGCAGCTTAGTGGAGGGGGACGACACCAGGAGGGACTTGGGACGGGACAACGAGTTGTGGCCTGGGGGTGGAGACACTTGTGAAATGACAAACCATACTGTGGCAGGGAAATGAGGGGGCAAACCTGTTTTCTGCTTAAGAGTTTGGAGATGACGAGACAGCTAGCTGTTCAAACTGTGCTTCCTCAAGACAGACTTGGTGTGTGAGGCCAGCTGCTGATGTAAAACAGACGTATGACACACAGCTGCCCCCCTGATGGGAACCTGTGAGAGGCCGCTGTGCGAGGCTGCTGAGTGAGGCCGCTGTATGAGGCCGCTGAGTGAGGCTGCTGAGTGAGGCTGCTGTATGAGGCCGCCGAGTGAGGCTGCTGAGTGAGGCTGCTGAGTGAGGCTGCTCTGAGGCCGCTGTGAGAGGCCGCTGTGTGAGGATGCTGTGTGAGGCTGCTGAGTGAGGCCGCCGAGTGAGGCTGCTGAGTGAGGCTGCTGAGTGAGGCTGCTCTGAGGCCGCTGTGAGAGGCCGCTGAGTGAGGCTGCTGAGTGAGGCTGCTGAGTGAGGCTGCTGTATGAGGCTGCTGTGTGAGGCTGCTGTGTGAGGCCGCTGTGTGAGGATGCTGTGTGAGGATGCTGTGTGAGGCTTCTGTGTGAGGCTGCTGAGTGAGGCTGCTGAGTGAGGCCACTGTGTGAGGCTGCTGAGTGAGGCCGCTGTGTGAGGCCACTGTGTGAGGCTGCTGAGTGAGGCCGCTGTGTGAGGCCGCTGAGTGAGGCTGCTGAGTGAGGCCACTGTGTGAGGATGCTGTGTGAGGCTGCTGTGTGAGGCTGCTGAGTGAGGCTGCTGAGTGAGGCTGCTGTGTGAGGCCACTGTGTGAGGATGCTGTGTGAGGCTGCTGTGTGAGGCTGCTGTGTGAGGCCGCTGTGTGAGGCTGCTGTGTACCTGCACCCTCTCGTATGAGAGAGCTGAGTTTGGGGCTGAACAGCACATCCACATGGTTGAGGATGAACTCCACCACCACAGACTGGATCCTGACCTCCATGAAAGCAGCCGTCCCACTGAAGCAGGCAGACTCAATCTGTTTGGACCTGGCAGGACAGCAGTTAGCACAGTCACCACAGACACCATGAACACTAACACATATTAGACTCAGGCCAGGACTCTGTCATGTGCCTATCCTGCTCTCACCTCAGCAGGTTAGGAGCCCAGACTCAGGCCAGGACTCTGTCATGTGCCTATCCTGCTCTCACCTCAGCAGGTTAGGAGCCCAGACTCAGGCCAGGACTCTGTCATGTGCCTATCCTGCTCTCACCTCAGCAGGTTAGGAGCCCAGACGATGGCTAGGTTCTTGCTGTGCATGTTGGTGATGTAGCTGAAGGTTGCAAGGTGGGACAGGTGCCTCATGAGGAACTCCAGCGTCCTGATAAGCACAACAATGAAACCCTTACATCCTCTTCTGAGCCTCTACATGAACTGTAGTATGTAGTGGTGGCCAGTAGGGGGCAGTGTGTAGAGTATTTAGTGGTGGCCAGTATGGGGCAGTGTGTAGAGTATCTAGTGGTGGCCAGTAGGGGGCAGTGTGTAGAGTATCTAGTGGTGGCCAGTAGGGGGCAGTGTGTAGAGTATCTAGTGGTGGCCAACAGGGGGCAGTGTGTAGAGTATCTAGTGGTGGCCAGCAGGGGGCAGTGTGTATAGTATCTAGTGGTGGCCAGTAGGGGGCAGTGTGTAGAGTATCTAGTGGTGGCCAGTAGGGGGCAGTGTGATCCACAGACTGACCTGTAATGCGGCGGAGGCAGCTGCTGGATGACATCATGGATTTTGATGAGTCGTTCGTCATCTGTGGCTGCTGACACAGCCTCCTGTGGAGAGGAGGGGGGAGAGAGGAGAGACAGGGAGGGAGAGAGAGAGGGAGATTGGTTCAGGAAAGAAGAAAAATAAGATAGTTAGGGTTAGATGGCCAGAGTGAACTACGTAAGGGATAATGTACAGAACGCCAGTAATTATCGGGAAAATAAGCCCCGACAAGGAGAAGCCAAACCCCTCCGTTTGGCATCGGGGTGCTGTTCGCCCTGTCAGGGCTTCTTTTTAGTTTCTTTATGACTGGCGTTCCATACATTATCACTTAGTTATATTACACGGCTACTTGTTAAAATGAAAAAAGAACTTAACACTTTTTACAATGTATTTGTTATTATTTGTAGTGTTGATCAGCAGACAAATAGTTCGCCAAAGACGTTAGGCTGGGCTTCAGATCAGCTGACGTCGCTAAGCAACGCAGTACGCTGGGGTTGATAAGTTACCGGACTACTTGTGGAGTGCTACGAAAGACGTGAATCCAAGCAAAAAGGCCACTTCCATTGACAGCGGTCAATTATGCATAGCAACGGTCAAATATGGAAAAATAGTTGACCACAGAATGTTGGGAAGCCCCATTCAAGTGAATGGAGCATTCTACAACATTATGAAGAGCCGTGTAATAATTGGGCACAACTGATGGGTGCTATGCTACGAGGACACTGGGGCACGAGGGTACTGGGGTACGAGGGCACTGGGGTACGAGGGCACTGGGGTACGAGAGCACTGGGGTACGAGAGCACTGGGGTACGAGGGCACTGGGGTACTAGAGCACTGGGGTACTAGAGCACTGGGGTACTAGGGCACTGGGGTACGAGGGCACTGGGGTACTAGGGCACTGGGGCACTAGGGTGTTGCTTACCGAGAACTTCTCGTAGAGCTGGTATGTAAGCAGGGGGTTGGGCAGCTCTCTGAAGTACAGCTTGCACAGCGAGCCAACACAGTGGATGTCCTGCAGGTACACATCTTTGGTCAGGTCAGGGATCTGCTCTGAGTCAAACTCATGCCTGGGGACAGGAAGACACAGACAGGGAGAGAGACAAACAGGAAGAGAGAGACACAGGGAGAGACATTAAGTGACCACAGTAAAATGGTGCTCAAATCCATGGTACATAAAAAGTATTGAACAATCTATGTCTTTGTTCAATCTCCTCAGCATAATTTGAATTACTATTTAATCTGTTAATGACAAAATCCTTAAATATCCAGGGATAAATGAATTAAGCAGAATTTTAATTGTTATTCTCTTCCTCCGAAATTAAATCCTGAAACTCATCGAACATAGATAATGTACACATACAGACGTATTCAGGGTTTCCCACAGCACTTTGCAGTTAAGGCTGAACAACACAAGCCTGCTGCCATGGCTACGTTTTTTTTAATTAGCGATATTGGCCTCCCTCCCCCGGTCCATCAGCATCACCCTACCACCTTGACAACCCTGCGGTACCCTGAGTACTGTGTGAATCTGCAGCTCAACCAGATCTGGAAAATCATGGAGAAGATAAACTGGATGCTACGAGGACAGATGCTACGAGGACAGATGCTACGAGGACAGATGCTTTGAGGACAGTGTTATCATCTGTGAGTGACATGCGCCAAAAACCTAGAATTCCACACATTCCATTGTCCTTGCAGTTTGCCATGCTATAATTAGAGGGGTGGTGGTGGGGGTGGTTCCACAGGACCAGGGTGAGTTGGATTAAACAACGTCCCCAAAATCCCTCTGATTAGGTGACATCTAATGCCATCAAAAAAGAGAATTTAGAGGGCCTTTTTCTATCCCAGACGTTACCGTAGTTTCTGGATGTTGGAAGCGATCCCAGACAGGCGGTAGATCCCGTCCACTACGCCGTGCTTCTGGATGAACTCTGTGCAGCTCCTGAGCACCTGAGGGACTGGAACACGACAGGAAGTCACACGACAGGAAGTCACACGACAGGAAGTCACACGACAGGAAGTCACACGACAGGAAGTCACACGACAGGAAGTCACACGACAGGAAGTCACACGACAGGAAGTCACACGACAGGAAGTCACACGACAGGAAGTCACACGACAGGAAGTCACACGACAGGAAGTCACACGACAGGAAGTCACACGACAGGAAGTCACACAACAAATCACTGTTAAAACAGTTGTAACCCACTGAGTGTACTGTAATCACTACATTTAAAAGCTGGAAACAGTTTTTCCTTCTCTGTGGGTTTGTTGGGAGAGAGACACAGGGACACAAAGAGAGAGACACAGAGAGAGACACAGAGAGAAAGACACAGAGAGACAGAGAAGGAGGATGAAGAGAGGAAAAAGCAGTACTGGATGGGAACCTGGACATTAGAACTTTTGTTGTTGATGTCTGATAGTTGACAAGGAGCGAGAGAGAGAGAGAGCTAACTCGCCCTCGCTGACACTGCCACACTCCTTGACCTTTACACCCTCCAAGAACGCGTTGCTGTAGTAACAGCAAGGGCTCCATAGGAGGGGGGGGGGGGGGGTCTTAGTCATTAGTCTAATCTGCCTCTGAGACGGCAGGCATGACTGTTGCTGGAGAACACTGACCCTTTAAACATGTAAAAAAAAAAAACATCACCT
This sequence comes from Hypomesus transpacificus, assembly GCF_021917145.1. NCBI lineage: Eukaryota > Metazoa > Chordata > Actinopteri > Osmeriformes > Osmeridae > Hypomesus > Hypomesus transpacificus. Next base: position 223,082 of record NC_061079.1, read on the forward strand.
TGTCAGGAAGACTACTCTGTCTGTTGTGTCAAGCCGGGGCGTTACATGCGGTGTAAGCTAGCAGGCCTCTGGCCAGTTTACCACAACAAAGCCCAGCACTAGTGAGGCAGGGAACACAAACCCCTTCAGGGTAGGGACCAGTGTCAGCTGCTGACCCCTGACCCCACCAGCGTCTGGGTTACAGCCACTTGCCTGTCTCACCTCGTAGCAAGAAGCCCAACACATTGCCACTATCCAACCCTGGTTTTACGGCGGACTGCTTCTCAACAACACCTACAGCCTTCACTACACTGTGCACGGAGACTTCCCTTGGACCTGGGCATCTCTCTCCCTTCAACAGAGTGCAAATCTCCTTGTTAGGTGTGTGTGTGTGCACAGTAAGGTGTGTAAGGTGTCTTACCATCATGGGCTGAGTTGAGAAGGTGTTCTCCCAGGTCACAGCCAAACACCCTCTCCCTCAGGATGCCACGCTGCTTCAGCTTCTGCTTGGACGGCCGGGACTTCATGAAGCTGCGCAGGAACGTGATCAGCTTCCCGTGTTTCTTAGACACTGAGGACAGAAACACACTTCAGAAACACACACACATCCAAGCACGTCCTTCGAGGTTGAGGCAACCCCAGGGGGCTCTCACACCATGACTGTCCAAACTGTTCAGTCTCCCTGGTGTATCTGTCTGTTTACAAGACACATAAGCTCAGGAGAGAAAGTTTGTGGAACTCATTTGCTGTGAAGCATTTTCTCTCTGAAATCCCTTTCTCCCATTCTCAATGGAACCAGTGTTGCTTCAGTTACAAAAGGCTCATGGAAGGCTGTAAAGTTCTTTTGAGATGTTTAACACCGTCTCCAGTCCTACCATTCACCTCCAAGGCAACTCTAGAGGCATGCGCCTCATCCTCAGGACCAAGCCTACACAGAGCAAAGATGGGCGGTCATTTGAAAACTAAAATCCCTGCATTCACACAATGTGTCTGGAAAAAGAGGCTACTCCTTTCAGAAGACAGATCCAGTGGTTCTTGATTTGGAACAATATGGAAAAGCAATCAAGTGGAAAAACCCCTCTATTACTGAGGCGATCAAAGGAGTTAGGATAGCCACAAACTTTGTTCCCAAATCCTCCAGGACGGAGCTGCAGCTGGGCAGCTGAAAGAAGCCTTCTGGCATGATGAGTTGAACATTATTCATCTTCTATCAGACTGTGTTGTCTCTACTCTTCAAGGTGAATTACTAACTTCTGAATCTCGGTGTGTGAACACTGAGATGGACAGACTGAGGCCTATTGTCAGGTCAAACCAGCCACACATCCCAGACCACAGGCTAACAATGACATATAGATCAACAGTTCAGGCTGGCTTGCATGGGCAGTGTACTATGGTTTTAAAAGAATTCCCCCATTGTCCGGCAAAACAAAGCAACTATTGCATGTTCTTATTTTGTTATCAAGTTAATACTTCAGTGACACAGTAACAACTGCACTAAAGACAGGGTTAGGGAAACTCTGGAACTGAATATCTGGAACATATAAGCATGTCAGTCGACCCCCCCCTTCATTCATCTTGTTGGATCAGACACATTCCAGTCTTTCTGCCATGACAGCTGCTGTAGCAATTCAAGTAGAAAGGAAGAGAGAAGGTAGAGAGAGAGAGAAGGTAGAGAGAGAGAGACGGTGTACAGAGAGAGAGAGAAGGGAGGATTAAGAAAGGAGAAGCAGTCTTGGATAGGACATATTAGAACTGTTGTTGATGTCTGAAGCACACATACACAGGCTTCATGGCACAGTGGGACACCTCAGGATCTCTCCCTCGCCACTGCATTCCTGTCTCTCACTGTCTGTCTCCCTCGCCACTGCATTCCTGTCTCTCACTGTCTGTCTCCCTCGCCACTGCATTCCTGTCTCTCACTGTCTGTCTCCCTCGCCACTGCATTTCTTTAAACTCTTCTGAAGACAGGAAGTCTGTATTGTTCCAGATATACACATGTGCATGTAAAGAAATACTTACATTTCAAGTAAACATGTTCAATTATCAAACACCTGAAAACTTAACGGTCTGCTTGTGGTGACCTGGCTGGACCATTCCAGCTACTTGGCCAGTAACCCTCCTCTCTGGTAAATCCCTGGTTTGCATTGTTTTACTCGGCTGGCTGGCTGGTTCAGCTCTGCTGGCTGGTTTAACTGTGCTGGCTGGCTGGTTTAGCTCTGCTGACTGGCTGGCTGGTTTAGCTCTGCTGAATGGCTGGTTTAGCTCTGCTGACTGGCTGGTTTAGCTCTGCTGAATGGCTGGTTTAGCTCTGCTGACTGGCTGGTTTAGCTCTGCTGACTGGCTGGCTGGCTGGTTTAGCTCTGCTGGCTGGCTGGTTTAGCTCTGCTGAATGGCTGGTTTAGCTCTGCTGACTGGCTGGTTTAGCTCTGCTGGATGGCTGGTTTAGCTCTGCTGGATGGCTGGTTTAGCTCTGCTGAATGGCTGGTTTAGCTCTGCTGACTGGCTGGTTTAGCTCTGCTGGATGGCTGGTTTAGCTCTGCTGGCTGGCTGGTTTAGCTTGCTGGCTGGCTGGCTATCTAGGCCACAGAGGGAACACCCATCTGAGAATAACACCAACAACTGTAATATGCAACATGCTGGCGTCAGAATCTGGAGATCTTAAAAGTCCTTACTCATCTGTGTCCAGGCAACAGCAAAACATTTCTTTTAGTATTTCCTAAGTTACAAAGCGGGTGAACGTAAAGAAGCCATCTTTGAGGCAGTCCTGTTGAAAACATGTTGGCTTGTCCTCAAACAACCACAAATCCTTCAAATCCAGCCTCCAGGTGAAAATGGGCTCTGATTAAGACTATTAAAACCTGGAAATTATTAACAACTCCCGAACATGGTTCAGACAGGTAACCTTCTCAGCTATAAACTATAACCAGTCCTACATATTCTAGCATTCATCTGGAGGAAATAAATCAGGAGTTTTCATTTGTCAACATAGAATTAAACAGTGCCACAAAATGACTGTAGCCCCTACCCCTCCCACCAGCAGCAAAAACACACACAGCTGCCCCATCTCAGCCGCTCTGAATAAACCCTGGGATATGTCAATACATTCTAGATTTGAATACAATCCGACTGACTGTAAGGATCCAGTTCGGATAACATATGCCATCTCGTGAACGGGAGCATTCTACACTTCTACTTCGGACTATGATGAGTACGTGTGGGGAAATAATTTAACTGCGAATAAACACATTCTTACCTCCGTTGGACACGGGACAGGACTTTGATCGAAATATAAACTGTAAATCCGAAGTTAATTACCGACATTTCGTTCGATATGTTCGCAAGAAAAACGGCAACTCGTAAAAACTGAAACCGTTCATCTTCACGTAACAGATAAAAGTATAAACCTCATGGGTCGGAACAGTTACACGTGAGAGTACCTCTCATAGTCTGTTGCTCGGCTCAACCACTCCGAAAGAAAACGTCTCATTTCCCTTCAGCTGCCGGCCGGCCCCTTGCCCGTGTCAGTTTACAATCCAACCGCACTCGTTTGGAAATTTGTGAAAATCTATCTTATACGACCGCTATTTTCTTTCATACTGTACTTAACATTTCGGTCGTGATTGAAAAGATCACATCTTATTTGAATTGTATCGTGATAATGACAGCTGGGGTGGTGGTTGTTTATAAAATCAATATCCATAGTCTGCGTGTCTGAGAGATTAAATTGTTATCGGACAAAACATATGTTATGACTGAGGCCTAAACATAATCTGATACTTGTGCACAACCATCTCAAATTAGCTGTAAAAAGTATTTAACTACCATCTAGCAGTCTAATGGTAACAGAAGCCTTTTCAGCTATTTGTGAACTGTGTCCATACGCACCGTGGCATTGTGTCCTAACAGGGACCCTTATCCGTAATGAAAGGTTAGTAGGTGTGGTTTGTAACACATCCACCAGGTCTCTATAGACCAGGTTTACAGCAGAGAGCATGTGCACCAGGAAACTGCTGTCTGGATGAGAAGACAAATATTCCTCTCAATTCACTCTTCTCTTCTCCTCCTTCCTCTCCGTTGCTCCCTCAGTGTCAGAGAACAGCTGTCTTGGCCCACTGGTGTTCACAGCTGCCTGTCACTAGTCTCCCGACAGGAAGTGACCTGGGCTGAGGGAGGAGGTGGGGGAGGAGGGAGCCAGCTCTTTAGACAGGAAGTGACCTGGGCTGAGGGAGGAGGTGGGGGGAGGAGGGAGCCAGCTCCTCAGACAGGAAGTGACCTGGGCTGAGGGAGGAGGTGGGGGAGGAGGGAGCCAGCTCCTCAGAACCAGCACCTGCTGGTCTGGTCACAACTGACCCACAATCCTTTGTGCAGCAGAACAGGCGCAAATACATTGATACAAACCTGTCTGCACCAGTTCTATCAAGCAGTAGTTTGTCCCTGTTATATGGATACTGCATGGTTCACACTAGGTTTCCCACCTGGCCCAGTCGTACCTGTACTCCCTTAGAGATGTTTGGCATGCGGGGAAGCTGGCTGAGAGACCAGGGTTTCCAGTTGGAACAGCCTACTTCAGTCTCCATGGAGTCTCTCACTATTTCAGGACAAAGCTGGGTGCTCAAAGGATTGTTTTACGGCCCATCGAATGAAAGGGACAGAATAAATCAAGCTGGAATGAGCTACCACCCCACCCTACCACACCACACCCTCCACACACAAACACTGAACACACACACACACACACCTTTCTAGTCCTACCGAATGCATCCCAGCTGGTGCTGGATGAGACATTCAAACAGCCAGGTACCCATGTTCTTCCCTCAACTCATTTGCATCCATGTTGAGAAGTAAACATAGAGCATTCAGGTGTTGACGTCTCCACGGCGATCACCACGGTGATCATTTCCTGTAGTTACTGTAAGAAGCTACCATTCTACCTGTGTATAACCTCAGCAGTACATTCCCATTTCAACTATAAAACAATTCACTGACACAGTTAGTGACTCAGATTACAAGGGTTTCAGTTTGGGTTTTTCAGAGAAACAAGCTGGCACAACAAGGAGACTTAGCTTCATGAGGCTAGCTACTTAGGGCCTACAGCTAGATTAGTACACAGGGTTAGGGCCTACAGCTAGATTAGTACACAGGGTTAGGGCCAGCCTACAGAGAGATTATGTATACTGCATCTCGTGCAGACAGAGCTACCTGAGTTCAGCCCGCAGGGGGTCACCGGGTCAACCCACAAACTGTCCTGCTTTACATTCTCCATCTCCAGATCTGCATGCAGGGTGGAGGATGAGGCAGGGTGGAGGATGAGGCAGGGTGGAGGATGAGCCAGGGTGGAGGATGAGCCAGGGTGGAGGATGAGCCAGGGTGGAGGATGAGCCAGGGTGGAGGATGAGGCAGGGTGGAGGATGAGCCAGGGTGGAGGATGAGGCAGGGTGGAGGATGAGCCAGGGTGGAGGATGAGCCAGGGTGGAGGATGAGGCAGGGTGGAGGATGAGGCAGGGTGGAGGATGAGGCAGGGTGGAGGATGAGGCAGGGTGGAGGAGGGAGGGAAGAGAGGAAGGTACCCGGGGGAAAAGGTAGACAACATGTCAGTCAGAGAACACTGGGAGGAGCAAGCAGCATGTATGTGTTGGACACTGTCCTGCAAATGTGATCGTCAAACTAATAACGCACTGATGATGCTTGAATTGGCACAAATGATTTATTTTTCTATAATTGTTGAAGGTAACAGGTGAAGATGCAAGTATAAAGGAGTATGTGTGTGTGTTCTGTATGACAGTGTGTGTGTGTGTGTGTTCTGTATGACAGTGTGTGTGTGTTCTGTATGACAGTGTGTGTGTGTTCTGTCTGACAGTGTGTGTGTGTTCTGTATGACAGTGTGTGTGTGTTCTGTATGACAATGTGTGTGTGTTCTGTATGACAGTGTGTGTGTGTTCTGTATGACAGTGTGTGTGTGTTCTGTATGACAGTGTGTGTGTGTGTGTGTGTGTGATGGATGGATGGGATGGAAGGAGGAGGTGTGTACCAGCACGTACAGGGTGGAAACAGACTCCAGGAAGTGGGTCTCAGGCTGGAGCAGGGGGAGACTGTGGCAGGGGGGGAGGGAGGCAGGGGGAGGGAGGCAGGGGGGGTGGGGAGGGGGAGAGGCAGGGGGGGAGGGAGGCAGGGGGAGGGAGGCAGGGGGGGGGAGAGGCAGGGGGAGGGAGGGGGGGGGAGGCAGGGGGGGGGCAGGGGGAGAGGCAGGGGGAGGAGGAGGCAGGGGGGGGTGGCAGGGGGAGGGGGAGGCAGGGGGGGGGGGTGGCAGGGGGAGGGAGAGGGGGGGAGGCAGGGGGGGGGCAGGGGGAGAGGCAGGGGGAGGAGGAGGCAGGGGGGGGTGGCAGGGGGAGGGGGAGGCAGGGGGGGGGTGGCAGGGGGAGGGAGAGGGGGGGGAGGCAGGGGGAGGAACAAGATTAAACATGTTCCCACACCAGCTGTACACAGACCTGGCGTGGTGACTAGCAGGTGTACATCACATCAAACACTAGACGCTCAGAATACACAAGACACCATCACGCCGCTGGTCTGAGGTCCTTGTGGAGTGGACCCTCAGCAGGGACCAGGAGAGACCGTGCCAGGTACCAGCAGAGAGAGCACACACTCACCATGACGACCACATGCTCCCCATGACCCTGCAGCACTGCAGCTGCATGAACACACCTGTGTGTCTGACACCGTGCATGTGTGCTGACGACTGTTTGTATTTACAGTCAACTACAGAATACTTGTTTGGGTAGGATTCTCTTAGTTCATCATGCAAACATGAGCTGAGGCGACTATGAGGTTAACCAACTGTCCCGCCTGAGGTGTTTGAGTGATCCATACTTCAAGTCATTTGATAAGGTAGCCCACAATATGTAAATAAGATATGAGCTAGGTATTTACTGAACAAAAAGCAACCTTATTTGTTCAACAAACTTATAAAATGACCTTTTAAATTATCTGGGAAGTATATTTTATGAATCTCAGATGACCATCTCAAGTTGTTCACTACTGTGAGATCCTGATAGCTTCTTTAGTTCTTCTTATTTAGCTCCTCTCTTCTAAAGACATGACGGACCACAACTTCCAACAAGGCAAAACGTTCTATAAGGAAATACATCCTAAACCCACAAGCAGCCATTGTGGTGCTGTTAGAAACAGCAGGGTGACTGTGGTGGGGTTAGAAACAGCAGGCTGACTGTGGTTGTGTTAGAAACAGCAGGGTGACTGTGGTGCTGTTAGAAACAGCAGGGTGACTGTGGTGCTGTTAGAAACAGCAGGGTGACTGTGGTGGGGTTAGAAACAGCAGGGTGACTGTGGTGCTGTTAGAAACAGCAGGGTGACTGTGGTGGGGTTAGAAACAGCAGGGTGACTGTGGTGCTGTTAGAAACAGCAGGGTGACTGTGGTGGGGTTAGAAACAGCAGGGTGACTGTGGTGGGGTTAGAAACAGCAGGGTGACTGTGGTGCTGTTAGAAACAGCAGGGTGACTGTGGTGCTGTTAGAAACAGCAGGGTGACTGTGGTGGGGTTAGAAACAGCAGGGTGACTGTGGTGGGGTTAGAAACAGCAGCGTGACTGTGGTGCTGTTAGAAACAGCAGGGTGACTGTGGTGCTGTTAGAAACAGCAGGGTGACTGTGGTGCTGTTAGAAACAGCAGGGTGACTGTGGTGGGATTAGAAACAGCAAGGTGACTGTGGTGGGGTTAGAAACAGCAGGGTGACTGTGGTGCTGTTAGAAACAGCAGGGTGACTGTGGTGGGGTTAGAAACAGCAGGGTGACTGTGGTGATGTTAGAAACAGCAGGGTGACTGTGGTGGGGTTAGAAACAGCAGGCTGACTGTGGTTGTGTTAGAAACAGCAGGGTGACTGTGGTGGGGTTAGAAACAGCAGGGTGACTGTGGTGGGGTTAGAAACAGCAGGGTGACTGTGGTGATGTTAGAAACAGCAGGCTGACTGTGGTTGTGTTAGAAACAGCAGGGTGACTGTGGTGGGGTTAGAAACAGCAGGGTGACTGTGGTGATGTTAGAAACAGCAGGCTGACTGTGGTTGTGTTAGAAACAGCAGGGTGACTGTGGTGATGTTAGAAACAGCAGGCTGACTGTGGTTGTGTTAGAAACAGCAGGGTGACTGTGGTGGGGTTAGAAACAGCAGGGTGACTGTGGTGATGTTAGAAACAGCAGGCTGACTGTGGTTGTGTTAGAAACAGCAGGCTGACTGTGGTTGTGTTAGAAACAGCAGGGTGACTGTGGTGGGGTTTGAGGTAACTTACCTGGCTTTGGCACAGAGTTGGTGACGGACTGCGGCACCTTGTCGTTTATCAGCTCAACACACTCACTGGGGAAGAAACCAACCTGGGGGGGAGGGAGGGAGGTGGTAAACTGAACAATAAACAGCTTTCATCTACTGAAGTCTTCGAGTCCTGTAAGACTACTAACAACAGAGCAGATTTGAGAGATTTCCTGAACACTGATAACAGCTTCACAGGTCCTGGAAAAGCATGTTGGAAAAAGGTTGGCATGCACCCAGAAAACAGTTCAAGTGTACTTTGACCACAGCATGCCACTTGGCATCACATTGTTGTTGGCATGCATGTGCTTGTGAAGGTAGGTTATTACAGCATGTCTGCTGGTTAAATGAAGATGTGTTTCTGCACATCTGTGATGTCAGAGGAGGTAAGGCTCTCTGTCCAGATGCTACCAGTCACTCAATACAACAGTCTTTTACTGAACAAGTGTCTGTGTGTGTGCGCACGTCTGTGTGTAATTAAATTAGTAAGTAAGACTTTATTTATATAGCACATTTCATACAATAATAATTGTAGCTCAAGGTGCTTTACATAAAATCAATAAAAACAATAATACAAGCGATAAAAGTAATAATTAAAATAGCAACAATAATATAACTAATAAAAGTAGTAAAACCCTTCTGAGATAAAATGACTTAAATGCTTCGGTAAAAAGGTAGGTTTTAAGCTGTCTTTAAAAAATGTCTAGCGTGTTTGCTACCCTAATATTTATGGATAATTTGTTCCATAGTATTGGGGCGTAATTAGCAAAGGCCGAATCACCAATCTTCTTATGACTGCTTCCGGTGACCTCTAATAGGCCTGCGTTTGATGATCGCAGTGTTCTAGCTGGTGTGTAGTTTATAAGGGAGTTAGCAATGTAGCTAGGTCCTTGTCCGTGTAGAGCTTTGTCTGTGAGGTAAAGGACCTTAAAGTCAATTCTGAAGGTAACAGGGAGCCAGTGTAAAGTAGCTGTGTGTGTGTGTGTGCGTGCGTGCGTGTGTGTGCGCATGTATGTGTACGCGCATGTGTGTGCCTCCAACCTGGAAGCCGTGCTTGCCTCTCCACCAGGTGGTGTCCTCCTTGGGGGGCATGTCTATCACAGACACAATGTCCCCAACCTGGAGAAAGGACAGGAGGAGAGAGGACAGGAGGAGAGAGGGACAGGAGGAGAGAGGGACAGGAGGAGAGAGGACAGGAGGAGAGAGGACAGGAAGAGAGAGGACAGGAAGAGAGAGGGACAGGAGGAGAGAGGGACAGGAGGAGAGAGGGACAGGAGGAGAGAGGGACAGGAGGAGAGAGGACAGGAGGAGAGAGGACAGGAAGAGAGAGGACAGGAAGAGAGAGGGACAGGAGGAGATAGGACAGGAGGAGAGAGGGACAGGAGGAGATAGGACAGGAGGAGAGAGGACAGGAGGAGAGAGGGACAGGAGGAGAGAGGGACAGGAAGAGAGAGGACAGAAAGAGAGGACAGGAGGAGAGAGGACAAGAGGAGAGAGGACAGGAAGAGAGAGGGACAGGAGGAGATAGGACAGGAGGAGAGAGGGACAGGAGGAGATAGGACAGGAGGAGAGAGGGACAGGAGGAGAGAGGACAAGAGGTAGGACAGGAGAAGACAGGGACAGGAAGAGAGAGGACAGGAGGAGACAGGGACAGGAAGAGAGAGGAGAGAGGACAGGAGGAGAGAGGACAGAGGGACAGGAGGAGAGAGGGACAGGAGGAGAGAGGACAGGAGAAGACAGGGACAGGAAGAGAGAGGACAGGAGGAGAGAGGACAGGAGGAGAGAGGACAGGAGAAGACAGGGACAGGAAGAGAGAGGAGGAGAGAGGACAGGAGGAGAGAGGGACAGGAGGAGAGAGGACAGGAGAAGACAGGGACAGGAAGAGAGAGGACAGGAGGAGAGAGGACAGGAGAAGACAGGGACAGGAAGAGAGAGGAGGAGAGAGGACAGGAGGAGAGAGGACAGGAGGAGAGAGGACAGGAGGAGAGAGGACAAGAGGAGAGAGGACAGGAAGAGAGAGGGACAGGAGGAGAGAGGGACAGGAGGAGAGGAGTCCATGTTTATGAAATACGGGTCCCATGATTCCATTGAGGATAAGTCCCAGGAGGGAGGTGAGCTGGGCACTGTGCCCCTAGCCTCTGGTTAGGGTCAGGTGTGGGGTCAGGAGTGGGGTCAGGGTCACCTCAAAGGAGAGCTCGTCGGCTGCCTGGGCGTTGTAGCGTTTGATGACGTGGGCTGCAGCGATGGCGGGGACGTTGATGGACGACTCCTCATGGACCAGTAGGTGGTTCCCCTTGTTTTCCACCTGAAGCAATACACACACACACACACCACACCACACCACACGGTCCTTCCATCAGTGTGAAACAGTAGAAACCAGGACTCATCAGACCAAGCAACCTTTTTACTTTAACTACAGTTCACTGTTCTTGAGACAAGCAGGAACTGTTTTAGTCTTCTCCTCCTCTGCTGTAAGAAAGAGTCAAGGTGGGACAAGACGTGTGTTCGACCCCCCCTCCCCCAGCTCTCCCCCCCCCTCCCCAAGCTGTCCCCCCCCTCCCCCAGCTCTCCCCCCCTCCCCCAGCTCCCCCCCCCCCCAGCTCCCCCCCCCCCCCCTCCCCCAGCTCTCCCCCCCCCCCCTCAGCTCTCACCTCCATCCAGGTGAGGACGGGCCCACAGTTGATCTTGTTGTCGGCGATGGCTGACAGGCGGGACAGGTAGGCCATCAGCATCTGGCACACGGCCTGTATTTGAAAACAACCACAAAGGAAGTGAGATCACACCCACACAGGAAGTGAGATCACACCCACACAGGAAGTGAGGGTTGGAACCTCAGTGCGGTCTCGCAGGCCGTCTCCTCGGGGCAGCTCAGGCAGCAGAGAGAAGCGCCGGTCGTAGATGCAGAGGTGCAGGTGCTTGTCCAGGACGCGGAAATCCTCATAGCTGCGCTTCACCATCCAGCTGCGGCCCTGCAGACCCAGGGAGGAGCAGACCTTCAACACCTGGGCTGGGTGCTCTTTACACACTACATGACTATATGAAGGCTTTAAGAGTTCCATGAATGTCTCGACAGTGGTGTCTGCTCGTTGCAAACAGACATCACAACCACATCTGGAGAGGCTGACATCAGTGGAGCGTGTGTGGCTCTGAGGCAGGGATAGCACAATACCCAAACACACACAGGTTGGCAGGGCTGCAAAGTACTTCAATGGCATAAAAATTATACAGATAGATATGGTCTAATGTGACTGTACTGGTTGGAATAGTACAGATATGTTCTAATGTGACTTTTACTGGTTGGAACCGTAAAAAGGCTAACCAAAAGAAACTTTGCACTTGGAACCAACATTGCACCACATGAAATGATTTCTCCATATTTCCATGCAAATGTAGTTCATCTTGTTTCCATCTCCAAAGAAGTACTCGCAGGCCTCTCTCAGCCAGAGCACAGGGGAGGGAGAGGGAGAGAAGGGGGAAGGAGAGGAGGGAGAGGGAGAGAAGGGGGAAGGAGAGGAGGGGTGAGGGGGAAGGAGAGGAGGGGTGAGGGGGAAGGAGAGGAGGGGTGAGGGGGAAGGAGAGGAGGGGTGTGGGGGAGGGAGAGGGAGAGAAGGGGGAAGGAGAGGAGGGGTGAGGGGGAGGGAGAGGAGGGAAAGGGAGAGAAGGGGGAAGGAGAGGAGGGGTGAGGGGGAGGGAGAGAAGGGGGGCTGATCTCCCTAGACCCTACACCTACACCTCTAACCCTAACCTTACACCTACACCTCTAACCCTAACCCTACACCTCTAACCCTAACCCTACACCTCTAACCCTAACCCTACACCTCTAACCCTAACCCTACACCTCTAACCCTAACCCTCTCCTACACCTCTAACCCTAACCCTCTCTTTCACTCCTTTTAAAGAACTGTGCTTGTATCCAACTTCTTTTATGGAACAGTGCAGGTGGGCTTAAAAGAGAGAGAGAGACAGAAAGTAAGAGAGAAAAAGAGAGAGAAAAAGAGAAAGAGAGAGAAAGAAAGATTGAGAGAAAGAGTTGAGTTGGAATTTCCAGGGACGAAACCACACGTCTTGCCAAGGTCGTGGAAATGGAATATGATCCAGAGGAAGAATGTGCGAAACCAGAATCCAGTTTGTCATTAGACTACAGCTAGACCCCTACAGCTCTTTGAGAAATGATCCACTTTTACACTGAGAAGGTTGTATTACTTACTGTGTTTAATCACTACTTCAGAAAGAAAGTACACAAGCCTATCAGCCAACAAGACAGTGAGGAGTTGTTTTAGTAAAATTTAACATCCTGCCTGACACCTCAGAGCTCAGGATAGAGCAGACACCTACAACAGGAAGAGATGACTCACTGGATGCTAGGTGCGCTCCCTGGAACTCACTAAATAAGGTGATTGTGGAAAAATGCTCCCAGCACCCAATAAGTTATAAGTCAAGTGATGGTCTACATAACGAAGAGGGGGCAGTGTGTCTGGGTGCAGTGTGTCTGGGTGCAGGAGGGGGCAGTGTGTCTGGGTGCAGTGTGTCTGGGTGCAGGAGGGGGCGGTGTGTCTGGGTGCAGTGTGTCTGGGTGCAGGAGGGGGCAGTGTGTCTGGGTGCAGTGTGTCTGGGTGCAGGAGGGTGCAGTGTGTCTGGGTGCAGTGTGTCTGGGTGCAGGAGGGGCAGTGTGTCTGGGTGCAGGAGGGGGCAGTGTGTCTGGGTGCAGGAGGGGGCAGTGTGTCTGGGTGCAGGAGGGGGCAGTGTGTCTGGGGGCAGGAGGGGGCAGTGTGTCTGGGGGCAGGAGGGGCAGTGTGTCTGGGGGCAGGAGGGGCAGTGTGTCTGGGGGCAGGAGGGGGCAGTGTGTCTGGGGGAAGGAGGGGGCAGTGTGTCTGGGGGCAGGAGGGGGCAGTGTGTCTGGGGGCAGGAGGGGGCAGTGTGTCTGGGGGCAGGAGGGGGCAGTGTGTCTGGGGGCAGGAGGGGCAGTGTGTCTGGGGGCAGGAGGGGCAGTGTGTCTGGGGGCAGGGGGTGCAGGAGGGGGCTAACCCAGAGGACTGTACCTGGCAGCAGATCTGGACCAGGTACACCAGTTCCTGCCACTCATAGCCATTCCTCGTTGCTTCACTTTGTTCGTCCGCAAGAGACAGCTGTGGGCAGAGAGAGCGAGAGCATTAGCACTTTGTTCTGCTAGCTAGCTAGAGCATTAGAACTTTGTTCTGCTAGCTAGAGCATTAGCACTTTGTTCTGCTAGCTAGAGCATTAGCACTTTGTTCTGCTAGCTAGCTAGAGCATTAGCACTTTGAAGTCAAGTAAAATTTTAGCTACATGCTAGCCAGGAGACAAGTCAGATCGCCGTACAAAGTCATCATCTCCTTGCAAGACTATTTAAACAACACAGTTCTCCACAGTCATTGGTCCATCCACAGGTCACATGTCTCTTCTTTCATTGGCTCCCTTGCATAGGTCTTGCACGTGTGTAAGTTTGGCCCTGCCAGGCTTACCAGAGTCAGCAAGTTTATATGCTGTAAGGATAAGTCCAGCTTAGTGTTAAATTGGTACGGTCTCCCTTTCTGCTCGCAAAGGATGTTGAACACAGTATTATTTTATACAAAATAAAAGGTTATATTCTGAATTTCTCTGACATGTATCATTAGACCTCAAACCATCTCTGAAGTAGTGTTGCGATAGAGGGACGACTGACACCACTGCCCAAGTTCCCCTTTCAGCACAGTAAGGAAACAAACACATGTTGCCCCTACAAGGTATAAATCAACCAAGACAGAACATACACATCTCTACTCAACAAGGTGACATGGTTTTGATACGTGGGTCAACAACAAACCTGTAGGATTCAGATAGTGAGCGTGTGTAAGAACAGCCAAACAGGATTCAGATAGTGAGCGTGTGTAAGAACAGCCAAACAGGATTCAGATAGTGAGCGTGTGTAAGAACAGCCAAACAGGATTCAGATAGTGAGCGTGTGTAAGAACAGCCAAACAGGATTCAGATAGTGAGCGTGTGTAAGAACAGCCAAACAGGATTCAGATAGTGAGCGTGTGTAAGAACAGCCAAACAGGATTCAGATAGTGAGCGTGTGTAAGAACAGCCAAACAGGATTCAGATAGTGAGCGTGTGTAAGAACAGCCAAACAGGATTCAGATAGTGAGCGTGTGTAAGAACAGCCAAACAGGATTCAGATAGTGAGCGTGTGTAAGAACAGCCAAACAGGATTCTAGCATGCCGCCAGGCAGCAGTGTTTGGAGAAGTTCAAGTGTCTGCAGTGAAGACACTTCAGCTGCTGAGAGGTTGTGGGGTGTGTGTGTGTGTGCGGGGGGGTAATAAGTAGTGTCCTGTTTTCTATATGCCACTGGCTTGTAAATAGACCTAGAGTGCATTTTCAGCTCCTACAGTTTTTAAACATCTGATCCGTATCTATGGGCGTAGTCGCAGGGAAACCAGGTTCTTCTACTCCACTCACGCAGCTGGGTGGCGTAGTGTGGGAAGCGTAATAGCAGACTTACGTGGGTTTAATGTCTCTGAAACCCTCGTTGCCATGGCTGTGCAGGCGGTTGAAAACTCACCCACCCCCCGACGCAACCCTTAACCCAGGATAGTACAGAAGCACCCTACCCATCAGGTGCCTGTTCCACAGAAAGTCTCTCCCTCTCCCTCTCCCTCTCCCTCTCCCTCTCCCTCTCCCTCTCCCTCTCCCTCTCCCTCTCCCTCTCCCTCAGCAGTCACACTGCAGCGGAATAGGACAGTCCAACACTGAAGATTGCAATAGCAACAGTTCTTTTCTAAGCGCATGAGGTAATAAAAACTAACCTGAATTGAAACTCAAGCCCAAAGCAGCAGACATTTTAACAGAGTAAAAATACTTTCTCAGATGACATTACAGTCTAACAACAGTAACTCCAGTAGCAGAGGATAAGACTGCAGGCAGGGTTTGTCAGAGATAAGCTCACACACACACACACACAGACAGTAAATATGTGCAAACACATGCACCAAAACACCAAAGGGCTCACACACAACACACACGGTTAACCAATCAGAGGTGCTCAACTTGAGAGGACTGTGATGGCCACCAGTCACTCAGCAGGACCGGGACACACATTCTGATATGGCCAATACCAATATATAAATATTCTATTGCTATAGCAATAAGCACTGAGGTCAGAATCTGAACAAGTTATTGTCAAGTAGGTTTACACACTTATTTTGCTTTGGTCTGATGGTGCATCACACACCGTCCAAAGCCAAAACCACACAAGTGGAGGCATTGCTGACTTCCCAAAATATGAATCCATGACTATTCAGACATGGCCTCCTCATGAGTGCTCAGCCTGGAGAGCACAAGCGAGAGATGGAAGGGAGAGAGAGAAAAGGGAGAGAAAGGGGAGTCCCAGGGAATCCCCTCAGTAAAGCACAATCCTGTCCTCGTGGAAAACACAGGCTCTCGCAAACACAGTCAATTTACCTATAGAAACCCCAGAGAGAGAGACAGAGTGAGAGACACAGAGGGAGAAAGGGAGAGACAGAGAGAGAGGGAGGCTGCCTCCATTACTCACCGCAGCAGTCCGGACCTCCAGTAACTCCCCTTCAGTCCTTTTGTTTAGCTGCTTCACCACAGCAGCTGACCCAACCCCCACCCTGCACACAGCTCTAGACTGCAGCCTGCAACTCCCTGGCCGGCCACATCTGCTACCAAGTCTCTAAAACTAACTCATCTGGGAGGATGCCTGCCAGCCCTGCTTCCTCGCAAGCTCTTGTCTGTCTCTCTTGCTCGGTGTGTGAGTGAGCGTGTGTGAGAGCGAGTGTGAGAGCGTGTGTGAGAGCGTGTGTGAGAGCGAGTGAGCGAGCGTGTGTGAGAGCGTGTGTGAGAGCGAGTGAGCGAGCGAGTGAGCGAGCGTGTGTGAGAGCTGTTAGTCCTCCCTCTGAGGGATCAGAGAGAGAGAGAGAGAGAGAGAGAGAGAGACACAGAGAGACAGAGAGAGAGAGACAGAGAGAGACAGAGAGAGAGAGACACACAAAGAGAGAGAGAGACACAGAGAGAGACACAGAGAGAGAGAGAGACACACACAGAGAGAGAGATACAGAGAGAGAGTGACACAGACAGAAAGAGAGAGACACACACACACAGACAAGGACACAGCATCATTGCACAACCGGGAATCGAACCGTAAATCCTCTGATTAATAGCCCGATTCCCTAACCGCTCTGCCATCTGACTCCCATCTGACTCCCAGCAGCAGCAGAAGCGAACCCCCTCCTCAGGACCCCACAACAGGACTGTCAGCTTTCCCCTGTCCTCTCCTGTCCCCCCCACCCCCCCCCCACTTCTCTTTCTTCCTGTTTAACTCACTGTCCTGGGGACCAGTGTTATACAAAGCAGCTTTTAAGCTTCATTTCACTTCTGAGTGAAAAAAACAAAAGGACGGTGGAGACCAGAGGACAGCAGGGTAGACCAGAGGACAGCAGGGTAGAGACCAGAGGACAGCAGGGTAGACCAGAGGACAGCAGGGTAGAGACCAGAAGACAGCAGGGTAGACCAGAGGACAGCAAGGTAGAGACCAGAGGACAGCAGGGTAGACCAGAGGACAGCAGGGTAGAGACCAGAGGACAGCAGGGTAGAGACCAGAGGACAGCAGGGTAGACCAGAGGACAGCAGGGTAGACCAGAGGACAGCAGGGTAGAGACCAGAGGACAGCAGGGTAGAGACCAGAGGACAGCAGGGTAGACCAGAGGACAGCAGGGTAGAGACCAGAGGACAGCAGGGTAGAGACCAGAGGACAGCAGGGTAGAGACCAGAGGACAGCAGGGTAGACCAGAGGACAGTAGGGTAGAGACCAGAGGACAGCAGGGTAGAGACCAGAGGACAGTAGGGTAGACCAGAGGACAGTAGGGTAGAGACCAGAGGACAGCAGGGTAGAGACCAGAGGACAGTAGGGTAGACCAGAGGACAGTAGGGTAGAGACCAGAGGACAGCAGGGTAGAGACCAGAGGACAGCAGGGTAGAGACCAGAGGACAGTAGGGTAGACCAGAGGACAGTAGGGTAGAGACCAGAGGACAGCAGGGTAGAGACCAGAGGACAGCAGGGTAGAGACCAGAGGACAACAGGGTAGAGACCAGAGGAGAGCAGGGTAGAGACCAGAGGACAGTAGGGTAGACCAGAGGACAGTAGGGTAGAGACCAGAGAACAGTAGGGTAGACCAGAGGACAGTAGGGTAGAGACCAGAGGACAGCAGGGTAGAGACCAGAGGACAGCAGGGTAGAGACCAGAGGACAGCAGGGTAGACACCAGAGGACAGCACGGTGCAAGGTAGGATGGGACTCAACTACAACACACACACATGCACGCACAGTACTGTGTGGTGACTTCACTCAGCAGCATGGCCTACATCACTCAGCAGCATGGCCTACATCACAGAACCATAAATGGATCGGTCCCCCTCTCCTGACCCCCTCTCTACTG
Organism: Hypomesus transpacificus; assembly: GCF_021917145.1. NCBI lineage: Eukaryota > Metazoa > Chordata > Actinopteri > Osmeriformes > Osmeridae > Hypomesus > Hypomesus transpacificus. The sequence continues at coordinate 240,822 of NC_061079.1, forward strand.
GTGCAGGAAGCAGGCTGTCAATACTGGCCCAGCACCACCCAGCAGGCTGATTACCCAGCCTGCTAGCACCCACTGGCCTCATACTGATCAGCCACTAACATAGATGTTTCCAGCTCAGATCCAGGTCCAGATGCTAGGCTAGCAGTAGCCACAGAGGTAGCTGTTGGCAACATGAGGAAGGAACGCAACGCTCACAACACCGTCGACCAGCGGAGACAGGATACAAAATCTCCACAATAACACACCAACTCTGTTTAATAAAACCTCAAATGTTCCTGCACAACAAGTCAAGTGAACTCCCTACATCAGAAGAAAACAGAAACACAGAAGTCTAACGAATGAACCATGAGGTGATCTGAGTGGACTGAACTGGTCTGATTTAGTATGTAAAAGACATCAAAACAACAATGCGAGGGTCAGAGCTGGAGTCTGCACACGTGCGGAGGCTAGCTCTTTGTCCTCTGCTGGTGAGGACGGATGATTCAATCCAGCACGTCATCCGCTGACACCAGGGATCCATGGGACCGAGCATGTTACGTGTGAGGTCATCCCTGAGCTCAAGCTCTCATGTGACGTTCCTCAGCAGGCCTGGTGGGGCTCAGGGGGGGCTGGGTCCTCAGCAGGCCTGGTGGGGCTCAGGGGGGGCTGGGTCCTCAGCAGGCCTGGTGGGGCTCAGGGGGGGCTGGGTCCTCAGCAGGCCTGGTGGGGCTCAGGGGGGGCTTGGATCTCTCTGTGGAGAGTTTCTGGGCAGACCTCTGCTGCTGTCAGGAGTTCACAGGAAGAAAAAGAAGATCTCCATCCTCCTGCTCCCCTCACAGCTCACTGTCTCTTCACCAGGGACTGCTGTGTCCTGCCTCCATGCTGCCTCACTCCCTCTTCACCAGGGACTGCTGTGTCCTGCCTCCATGCTGCCTCACTCCCTCCTCACCAGGGACTGCTGTGTCCTGCCTCCATGCTGCCTCACTCCCTCCTCACCAGGGACTGCTGTGTCCTGCCTCCATGCTGCCTCACTCCCTCCTCACCAGGGACTGCTGTGTCCTGCCTCCATGCTGCCTCACTCCCTCCTCACCAGGGACTGCTGTGTCCTGCCTCCATGCTGCCTCACTCCCTCCTCACCAGGGACTGCTGTGTCCTGCCTCCATGCTGCCTCACTCCCTCCTCACCAGGGACTGCTGTGTCCTGCCTCCATGCTGCCTCACTCCCTCCTCACCAGGGACTGCTGTGTCCTGCCTCCATGCTGCCTCACTCCCTCTTCACCAGGGACTGCTGTGTCCTGCCTCCATGCTGCCTCACTCCCTCTTCACCAGGGACTGCTGTGTCCTGCCTCCATGCTGCCTCACTCCCTCCTCACCAGGGACTGCTGTGTCCTGCCTCCATGCTGCCTCACTCCCTCCTCACCAGGGACTGCTGTGTCCTGCCTCCATGCTGCCTCACTCCCTCCTCACCAGGGACTGCTGTGTCCTGCCTCCATGCTGCCTCACTCCCTCCTCACCAGGGACTGCTGTGTCCTGCCTCCATGCTGCCTCACTCCCTCCTCACCAGGGACTGCTGTGTCCTGCCTCCATGCTGCCTCACTCCCTCCTCACCAGGGACTGCTGTGTCCTGCCTCCATGCTGCCTCACTCCCTCTTCACCAGGGACTGCTGTGTCCTGCCTCCATGCTGCCTCACTCCCTCTTCACCAGGGACTGCTGTGTCCTGCCTCCATGCTGCCTCACTCCCTCTTCACCAAGGACTAACATGGCATCACCAACCTACACCCTAGTACTGATGAACTCCAGAGCTCTTTCACCATGACTCAGTGGTAGAGAATAGGCTGTGTGTTTCCAGCTGCTACAAAGAGACTCTTCATCCCTGTCAGCCTCAAGCAGAGACAGACACTTGGACCACACAGATACAAGCACAGGAAGAGCTGGCGTGTAGGAGGAGCAGGACGGAGATGGAGGATGTTAGAGAGAACAGGTTAGATGGAGGATGTTAGAGAGAACAGGTTAGATGGAGGATGTTAGAGAGAACAGGTTAGATGGAGGATGTTACAGAGAACAGGTTTGCATTGTGTTGGCAGCAGTAATATCTTGCTGTAGCCGAGTTATGACGACATGAACCCCTTTAAGATTTCTCACTGTGGAGAGGAGACTGCTTGACATGACTGTAATACACACACACACACACACCCCTCTGCGACAGAAGCCAGGCAGGGGGCTCCAGAGAGCAAGGATCGACACCAGGCACCAGGACAAGGGTAGAGACCTAACCCTAACCCTAACCCTAACCCTAACCCTAACCCTAACCCTAACCCTAACCCATAACTCACCATATGGAAAGTAGTCATTGATTAAAACAATTATGTTATGAGTCACTACATACTTACATCCAAGGCTAGTGGCCATTGGAGCAGGGAGAGAAATTCTGCACTTCAGAATCATGGTGAACTTGTGACATACTGCTGCCCTCTACTGGATGCTAGAGGAACTACAACACCAAGTTTGAAGTGTCTCTCAAGGTGTCAGAGCCCGATACATCATGACCATGCTATTCAGAGGACATTTCCCCCATTAAAAAGACATTTTGAACTTCGCTTGAATAAAATAGTAATTGAATAAAGTGATAGCAGTGCAGCAGCTACTGTATGTAAGCCAAAGATGGCTGTGTGTGTGTGTGTGTGTGTCCGGTCAACATCAGCAGGATCTCCACTGTCACTCACTCACTCACTCACTCACCTGGATGGAGCCAAAGTCCACATTCTCATAGTGGAAGTGAGCACACTCAGCCAGCTGGGGGAAGTGGCCCTTAGTGAAGGACAGCCTGGAACACAGAACCAACAGCTGCTTACACAAGGAGGCTGTCTCACATGCTCACTCAGTCAGCCAGGAGAGCAGGACTGAATTGAATTGAGAGAAAAAGAAATCGAGAAATGAGAGAGAGCGGTCAGGCCAGAGAGAGGAGCAGAGAGAGAGAGGGGCGGGGATTCCCGAGGGGGCGGGGCCTCCCGAGGGGGGCGGGGCCTCCAGAGGGGGCGGGGCCTCCCGAGGGGGCGGGGGCTCCCGACTTACTTCTTGATGTTCTTGACCTTCATGCTGGCCGTGCTGCTGAAGGAGCACAGAGCATGCTCAGTCCTCAACTCTGGGACCTCCGCACTGCGTGCCTGGACACACACACACACACACCATACACACACACACACACCCCCACGTTAGCTAAGAGCAGGACACTCAGTCAGCACCCAGCACTGCGTGTTTACAAACCAGACTGGGGGCGTTACCATGGAGACAGCCTCATTCTTTAAATCCAGCTGAAACTCATCCAAAATGCACTTGGCTTGATACAGAAATTATTAATAATTCCATCCTTTGAAAGAGTAGATGTGTACAGTATATATTTATATATATACACACACACACACACACACAGACAGACACAGAGTATACAGAAAATAATGATGAGAGGATCAATGTATGTGTGTGTGTATTTGGTGTGTGTGTATATGGTGTGTGTATATGATGTGTGTGTATATGGTGTGTGTGCATCACCATGGCGCTGATGGTCTCCTCCCAGTCAGGTCTCTCTCGGGGGTGCACGCTGCGTGGCAGCTCAGGAACAACATCCTCTGTCTCGGGGTGAGCATCTCTCAGACCGCTGCACAGCAGGGAGGGACAGACACTCACACACCTGGGACAGGGCGGAGCTCACTGGGTACATTTCCAATTCTGTAAATCTAAACTTATTTTTCGAGTAAATAAAACATTGTCTTAGCTGTTAAACCCAGTGTTGGTGATGCAGACTCTTGGGTAACCCTAACCCAGAAGCCCAATGGCCAGTGTGTTGTGTGTGCGGGGTTCAGGGAGAGTGTGTACACACACACACACCTCTAGATATGCCCACCAACACACACACACACCTCTAGATATGCCCACCAACACACACACCTCTAGATATGCCCACCAACACACACACACACACACCTCTAGATATGCCCACCAACACACACACACCTCTAGATATGCCCACCAACACACACACATACACACACCTCTCTAGATATGCCCACCAACACACACACACACACACACCTCTAGATATGCCCACCAATGCACACACACACCTCTAGATATGCCCACCAATGCACACACACACCTCTAGATATGCCCACCAACACACACACACACCTCTAGATATGCCCACCAACACACACACACCTCTGGATATGCCCACCAACACACACACACCTCTAGATATGCCCACCAACACACACACACACACCTCTAGATATGCCCACCAACACACACACACACACACACACCTCTAGATATGCCCACCAACACACACACACACACACCTCTAGATATGCCCACCAACACACACACACACCTCTGGATATGCCCACCAACACACACACACCTCTAGATATGCCCACCAACACACACACACACCTCTAGATATGCCCACCAACACACACACACACACACCTCTAGATATGCCCACCAACACACACACACCTCTAGATATGCCCACCAACACACACACACACACACCTCTCTAGATATGCCCACCAACACACACACACCTCTAGATATGCCCACCAATGCACACACACACCTCTAGATATGCCCACCAATGCACAGATGGGACACACACCTCATAAGGGATCTATACAAGGCTGACCTCAAACTGTCAGCACAGATGAAGGTTTGTGTAAGGGCTGTTTGCATTTCCTCTCCAAAACAGAGGGGAGAGAAAGAGATAGAACAACAGTGGAGAGAGAGGGGAGGGAGACAGAAAGAGAGAGAGGAGGGAGAGAGAGAGGAGGGAGAGAGGCAACAACTGAGTGTAAGAGCCCAGTAGAGAGACATGAGGAGTTGTGGATATATTTGTAGCCCTGTTTTGACCAGTACACTCATGACTTTATTCTTTTAAAGGCTGTTCAGGGCTGTTGCAGCACAGTTGCAGAGCAAGCTACATAGGTTGAACACAGGTTCCAGACAGGACCAGGGTTCTACGCTGACAGGACCAGGGTTCTACGCTGACAGGACCAGGGTTCTAGTCTGACAGGACCAGGGTTCTATGCTGACAGGACCAGGGTTCTATTCTGACAGGACCAGGGTTCTACTCTGACAGGACCAGGGTTCTACGCTGACAGGACCAGGGTTCTATTCTGACAGGACCAGGGTTCTACGCTGACAGGACCAGGGTTCTATTCTGACAGGACCAGGGTTCTACTCTGACAGGACCAGGGTTCTACGCTGACAGGACCAGGGTTCTGTTACCAGAAGCAGCTCCACACAGCAGCAACACGCCAGCACTCCTCTCCCTCTATTCAGACCCTCTTCTCTCTGCTGGACTAATATCTAATGTATGCTAAGCTGCTGCTGCCATGGCAACCCCTGCACATGGAGGATTTGGGACAACTTCAATACAGAGAAGGAGAGAGAGTAGGAAAGGAAAGAGTGGAGGATAGAGGGGAGGAGAGTAGAGAGGGGAGGAGAGGAGAGAGGGAGGAGACGAAAGACTGTGGACTGTATTTCAGCTGCAAAAAGGGGACAATTCCTTGAGAATGGTTTTACAGAAATACACACACACATTTTCAGCAAGCTTCCGTCTTTGGAATTAAAAGAAATATTCTACCCACCTCCCAGGAGGGGAGGAGGAAGCGGGGAGGAGGAAGAGGGGAGGAGCAGGAAGCGGGGAGGAGGAAGAGGGGAGGAGGAAGAGGGGAGGAGGAGGAAGAGGAAGAGGGGAGGAGGAAGAGGGGAGGAAGAGAGGAGGAGGAGGAAGAGGGGAGGAAGAGGTAGGTGGAGGAGGAAGAGGGGAGGAGGAAGAGGGGAGGAGGAAGAGGGGAGGAGGAGGAAGAGGGGAGGAGGAGGTAGGTGGAGGAGGAAGAGGGGAGGAGGAAGAGGGGAGGAGGAGGAAGAGGGGAGGAGGTAGGTGGAGGAGGAAGAGGGGAGGAGGAAGAGGGGAGGAGGAGGAAGAGGGGAGGAGGTAGGTGGAGGAGGAAGAGGGGGGGAGGAGGAGGGGAGGAAAAGGGGAGGAGGAGGGGAGATGGAGGGGTGTATGTGTTCTAAGGTCCCACAGTAAAGCAGTCACTGGTAACAGAGCAGACTGAGGGAGGGGGCGTACTGGTGGGCTCTCAGATTCATGGTGTCTGTGTGATACAGAATGAAAAAGGAAATGTGGTCTCACGTGTGTCTTTAAGAAGCCAAGATATGCAGTGTGCATGAAATGCAAGATGTTACTGCCATTCACAAGAATGGGCACATGGTTCTGAGTCAGAGTGCGTGTTGGCATGTGGTTTCAGTCGATGACGTAGCTGCTAGCTGCTATGCTAAATATCAGTTGGAGAAGGGGATAGCTGTTATGCTAACCATCAGCAGGTGAAGAGGGCTAGCTGCTATGCTTGCCGTCAGCAGGGAAGGGGCAATTTTATGTTAAAAATCTGAATGTGGGCTTCCAGCAGGGTTGGTAATCACTGTGTCCAACAACATATAACATTCTCCATACTAACCTTGAAGAGAACTTAGACTTGCCACCATCTGTACACCCCCCCCCCCCCCCCCCCCCCCCCCACACACACACACGTCATTCCTCCTTGTGGAGAAGCAGCAGAGGGCTTTGAACACGCAGAATTCTAGCACAGATGTGTGCACACCCACACATGCTAGTGCAGGAGCCCCCCTGCCCCTCTCCTCCCCCCTGCCCCTCCCCCCCCCCTGCCCCTCCTCCCCCCTGCCCCTCCCCCCCCTGCCCCTCCTCCCCCCTGCCCCTCCTCCCCCCAGCCAGAGGCACTAAGCTGCTGCTGGTTACCTGTCGTCCTTGGTGGAGAAGGAGGCGTCATGGCTGGTGGCTGCTGTGGATCCAGGCAGTCCTGGGCTCCCCGTCGCAGCGCCCACGCCGGACTCCATCATACTGACTCACTGCTAGAGCAGCCTGCCAGGAGGGGGGGAGGAGGGGGGGGAGGAGGGGGGGAGGGGTGGAGGGTTACACGAGTGAGAGGTAGATGAGAGAGCAAGATAAGGGGAGAGGGAATGAGCGAGCAGAAAACGAGAGAAGACGAAATAGGAGATGAGACAGAGCATGAAGGGAGAGGGATGAAGGAGGGAGAGGGATGAAGGAGGGAGATGTTTTAGCTAGTAAGGAAACAGAGAGAGAAAAAGCTTCTGTGACAAGGTGAGGCGAGAAGAGAGGAAGAAGAGGAAGAGAGAAGAGAGGGAAGAGAGGAAGGATGGAGAAGATTTACATGAAAAGCAAGATGAGAGAGGAGAGGGAGGTGAGAAAAACAATCTGTTATTTGGTGTGTATTGCCTGAGGATCTCATTAAAGACAGCAGATGAAACACTAACCTCTACCGTGCTGGACGCAAAAACTCCCCATCAACATCCGTAGATACATATCCATTATCAACATGACAATAAGGTGGCATTTAAATACCTGATTGTGTGTGAAAAGAACGTTTTGAAAGGTTGAATTTGTATTTATTTTGTTAAAGTAACTTTTTATTTTTTCAACATTTCAAAACTGTTTTTTTTTTTAGAACCTTTAAAATTCTCCAGGAATCTTTTTTGACAATATCTCCTCACATATCTAGTCATGGGTGATCAGGATTGTCTTTATTCACAGTTGTCCCAACAAAAATATTTCAGAAAAAAAGTTTCCAACCTTTCAAAATGTTTCTTTCGAACCTTAATTTTTTTTTCTACAAATTCAACCTTTCGAAACATTCTTTTTGAAAATATTTTTTAAACCTTTCAAAGCTTTTTGGGGAACCTTCCAAAACCTGTTTGTTGAACCGTTCCAGTTACATTAGGCAGTGTGGATGGTCCCTGAGAGCAGCACAGCCCATCACACAGTGTGGTAGCAGTCTGGAGGGCCATCAGTAATGGCCTCAGCATGATATCCCCATCCAGTACTGTGGGATGACTGCTACTACACTACAGCTCCAAACTCAAGCCGTTTGAAGTGGACAGGTTGGAGGATGAAAGAGGGGCTGTGCATATCTCCACGGTTCTCCATGTTCTGCACACCAACACACACATCCTCTGGGGCCTCCAGTGATGTTCAAAGCATCAGTCTCTAACCCTAACCAGTCTCTAATACAGACAGACAGACAAGGGAGAGAGGCACCATCAGTCTCTAACCCTAACCAGTCTCTAATACAGACAGAGGCACCATCTATGCCTCATGAACCACTGTCTAGGTAGTGGAGAAAAACTACATGATGGATTCTGTTGCATTTCAAAACCAAAAGCAGGTAATGTTTCACCAGGATTCAAATGATGAAACATTCATATTTAGCAGGAGGGGCATACTACATGTGGGGTGTGTCTACAAAGTTCTGATGTATCAGCATTCTGGCAGCTTCTGTCTATGTCTAATACTAGCCCATCATCACGTCAGCTTATACCATGAGCTGCAGAAGATTCAGCACTGTCTCTCTCTCAGTCTCTCTCTCTCTCTGTCTCTCTCTGTCTCTCTCTCTGTCTCTCTCTCTCTGTCTCTGTCTGTCTCTCCCTCTCTGTCTCTCTCTCACCTTCTGTCTCCCACACACAGAAGCATTTCCATTTCAGTCAAATTAGGATGAGCAGAAGAATGAGGAGCCTGTCTCACTGGTGACTCATCGCTCATGCTGCCTGTTCAACACAGCAGGAGGAACAGCCCCCCCCCCCCCACACACACATCTTCTGTCTCACTCTCTGTCTGTAGGTCTGTCTCTCTCTGTCACCGTCTCTCTCACTATCACACATTCCTCTCTCTCACTCTCCTCTCTATAACACTGGGTGGCTATTCTAGACTGTAACTGGTACAGCATTTATGACCTGAGATCTTAATGTATGTTTTTACACCAGGTTGAGTTCTGCTGTGGGCAGGAAACCCCAGACAGTGAGACAGAGTGGTAGTCATGTGATCAGCCCAGACAGTGAGACAGAGTGGTAGTCATGTGATCAGCCCAGACAGTGAGACAGAGTGGTAGTCATGTGATCAGCCCAGACAGTGAGACAGAGTGGTAGTCATGTGATCAGCCCAGACAGTGAGACAGAATGGTAGTCATGTGATCAGCCCAGACAGTGAGACAGAGTGGTAGTCATGTGATCAGCCCAGACAGTGAGACAGAGTGGTAGTCATGTGATCAGCCCAGACAGTGAGACAGAGTGGTAGTCATGTGATCAGCCCAGACAGTGAGACAGAGTGGTAGTCATGTGATCAGCCCAGACAGTGAGACAGAGTGGTAGTCATGTGATCAGCCCAGACAGTGAGACAGAGTGGTAGTCATGTGATCAGCCCAGACAGTGAGACAGAGTGGTAGTCATGTGATCAGCCCAGACAGTGAGACAGAGTGGTAGTCATGTGATCAGCCCAGACAGTGAGACGGAGTGGTAGTCATGTGATCAGCTGGCCCTTCCTCCTTCCCTGATGAGTGGGACGTCACGTGTCCACGGGCAGCACCTGTCCTCTCTGCCCTCCCCTCCTCCAGCCTGCCAGGGGGCTGACAACAGCCTGGTGCAGGGCTAACCAGTAGGTTATCGTGACAGCCCTACTAACCAGCCAACAGCTTCACATTGTTGTGTTCTGGCTGGAAATTCAGATCCTATCAGCCAGGCAGTTCATGGTTCACAGCTGTTGACCCACACTCCCTGGTGAGTCAGAGTAGACAGACACCTGAGAAACAGGAGGAATCACATACCCCCTTTCCACCAAAGTGAACCGGGAGCTAGTTCAGAGCTGGTGCTAGAGCCAGTTTGGAGCTGGTTCAAGAACGGAGCTTACTAAGAACCGGTTTGCTTTTCCACGGGCGATAGCCACCACATTACGTCACTGTATACGTCTCATATTTCCAAGCAACGCTAGCGCGGTAGCGCCAAACACAACATCAACAATGGCGGACGTTTTGTTGGAGTCGTAGTAAGTCGGAGCAAATTGACAAATTAGCAGTTTCATCAATAAAATAAGCACATTTTCAGCAACTACACTGCCCACTTCTCGATACATTTTCATTCAGATTCTGATTTACAAGTACCGTTTAGCTGAAATATGAATTGTAAAAACTTAGAGCAATGGCGGCCAAAGCGTTTTGTTGGTCACGTAACCCCGCCCCAAGCGGTTCTTTATTGGTTCGTAAACTAGACCAGCTCCGAAGTGGTGCTCGTTGCGAACCACGTACAAACCACTTTTCCAGTTCCCAGTCTGTCGAAAGAGGAAGAATTGGTTCGCAATTAGGCACCGGCTCCGAACTGGCACCCAAAATGCGTTGGTGGAAAAGGGGTAACAGTGCCCTGGAGCTGGAGTCTGGAAGAGGGATAATAGGGAGATCTGGAACTAGTAACATAACTTTGCATAGACATTTGCCTTATCAGTTTTATGGCAGCAATTTACAACAATATCAATAAGTGATATCTGGCTCAGAGGTATAACACAGTAACTTGTTTTGAGTGTTTACTCAAATATGATCTCAGATAAAGTAGGCAAACATGTGTGACGTGTGAATATTTTTGTATTCTTCGTTTGGGCCAATGAATGTGCTTGCACTTTGTATCAGCTGTCTGTCCTACGTGACTAACGTCCCTGTTGAAAGCTGCTTCCCTAACCCTAACCCTAAAGCTGCTTCCCTAACCCTAACCCTAAAGCTGCTTCCCTAACCCTAAAGCTGCTTCCCTAACCCTAACCCTAAAGCTGCTTCCCTAACCCTAACCTGCTTCCCTAACCCTAACCCTAAAGCTGCTTCCTCAGTCCCCACAGGCCCTCGGAAGGTCCATAAAAACAAACCAAAAAAAACTAGCAGCACACACACTGCCTACACACACACCCTACAGTAGCAGCACACACTGCCTACACACACACCCTACACTAGCAGCACACACACACCCTACACTAGCAGCACACACACCCTACACACACACCCTACACTAGCAGCACACACACACCCTACACTAGCAGCACACACTCCCTACACACACACCCTACACTAGCAGCACACACACACCCTACACTAGCAGCACACACACACCCTACACTAGCAGCACACACTCCCTACACACACACCCTACACTAGCAGCACACACACACCCTACACTAGCAGCACACACTCCCTACACACACACCCTACACTAGCAGCACACACACACCCTACACTAGCAGCACACACTCCCTACACACACACCCTACACTAGCAGCACACACACACCCTACACTAGCAGCACACACTCCCTACACACACACCCTACACTAGCAGCACACACACACCCTACACTAGCAGCACACACACACCCTACACTAGCAGCACACACACACACCCTACACTAGCAGCACACACACACCCTACACTAGCAGAAACATCACAGAGAAGGGGGCTGTTTTGGTGCTGCTCAGGTATCTGCACTGTGGTTTCCACACAGTTTCACACAATGTTGCCAAAGCAGCTCTGAATGAGCCTGTCCCTTTGTGAGAGCTGCATTATTATCCCAGCTCTGCCCTGGTAGGCCCGGCCTGGCAAAGCGCCAGCACTCTCCTCTCAATGAAGGAATTGTTTACGGGGGAATGGAATCCCAGCAGGGAATTCCAGGGCATCCTTAGAAGCCTGTTAATGTGTGAGTCTGGGAGCAGACAGTGAGGATGCCAATGGTGTATTTAATGAACATGCAGGGGGGTCGTCCCACACAGCAACCCTCAGGATCCAGGTCAAGGGTCAGGGGTCACGCTGCCTTTGTGCAGAGCAGCAGAGGCCTCCAGGGTCTTAGAGAGAGCAGAGGCCTCCAGGGTCTTAGAGAGAGCAGAGGCCTGGCCACACACGCTACGCCCTCAGCAGAAAGGATGGCTGCATTACATAACAGAGAAGCTCAACAGAGAGGATGGTCTTTTCAGGATGTCAAATAGTATAGGGGGTTATTGGCATTAAAATATGATTTAGTCAGGCTGCTGTTTGCACAGACCGTCTATCTGAAATAACCCTTCTGGTGTACCTCTCTCCCAGCCCCCTGTAGACTGACCTGAACAAGTCTTCTATCCCTGGTCTCTGTTAATGCTCCCCATTTCAGATGGCAGGTAGAATCCTTCCCTGGAGTTTGTTCAGGAGTCTGGGAACATGACGTGATCTCTGTGTCACTCTGGTCATGTCTACAGAACCCTCCAACATGTTTCCTACAATAAAACAGCCATTACTCAGGGTTTTGCTCATACTAGTTGAGATAACCCTTTTAACAGACTAGTTACACGGCCTTGTTTACAACCAGAGGCAGGTCTCGAGTGTGTCCAGAAACGCAGGCTGGTTAAGCACCACTGACTTTAACAAGTACTTCCTAGTTCCTCATCATCGGTAAACATCTGATGTCACACTGTGGATGAGGCAGAAATAAGTGATGTTGAGTCTTGAGAAACATTCAGAGGGAAGAAAAGAGTCCAGGATCAATCATCCTAATGGCTCCAGGCAGAACAGACACACTGACCTCGATACCCCAGGAGATACCAGCGCCTCCACTCAAGGGCGATGACAGCCCCAACACCAAACACTAAACACAGAATCCCACAGCAACAAAGCATCTTTCTAGTTACACAACACCTCAGACATGCCTGGGCAACATCAAACCAGATCATATATTGTATCCTGTAATAACTTGAGATATTCTGAGCACAGGGACCAGCCCACATGACTACCTCAGCTCCAGTTCTGGATTCTTCAACACCATGGTAACGTGAATGTGGCTCTCCTCCGGGGTTTGCGGCAACTGATGACGAAATCCACTGGTTCAGAAATCAGGTCATTTAAAACAAACTGAAGAAACTCCTGAAAACATGCATCCACTGGAGCTGGCCACTAATCTTGAATTAATAACTTAAATTTGATCACCATTATGAAGTTAATCTTCCACAAAAATCCTCCTTTTGTTCAGAGCTATAAAGTTAACAACAAAGTTAGTACAGCTCACAGCAAGCAAGTGCCACTACGCTGCTTCACTGACTTATTAGGCACATATAGACTTATTTAGAAATATCTGCTGCATTTCTGTCACCATAATCAAAATCCCAACCACTTTACAGTTCTTCACCAGAGCTGCATTCTGGTCCTCGACTGAAGAGTTTCTGCATCTGACCTGAAACTAATTTCAGGCGGCAGACGTTGTGAGTAGCAAGGCAGGGACTTCTGAGTCCAGCTCCATAACAGCATGACATTCATCAGCTCTTTATGGACTGCACTGACTGCCTGTTTTAAATAACCTGCTGGCTGCTGCCTATAAATACATGAGGAGAAGCAGGCAGATGTAGAGTTGTTGGTGAACACCCTGACCTCGGCTCCACCCTGCCCTCCACCCTAACCCTCCACCCTGCCCTCCACCCTAACCCTCCTCCCTGCCCTCCTCCCTGCCCTCCTCCCTGACCTCCACCCTGCCCTCGGTTCCACCCTGCCCTCCACCCTGCCCTCCTCCCTGCCCTCCACCCTGCCCTCCTCCCTGCCCTCCACCCTGCCCTCCACCCTGCCCTCCACCCTGCCCTCCTCCCTGCCCTCCTCCCTGCCCTCCTCCCTGCCCTCCACCCTGACCTCCTCCCTGCCCTCCACCCTGCCCTCCTCCCTGACCTCGGCTCCACCCTGCCCTCCACCCTGACCCACAGCTACAAGAGACTGTGACAGGTGAGGAGCAGAAGCTGACTTGGCCAGTTAATTGGGGATCAACACTGATTCAGTTAATTGGGGATCAACACTGATTCAGTTAATTGGGGATCAACACTGATTCAGTTAATTGGAGATCAACACTGATTCATATTTGCCAAATATCAACAACCAATATCTGTGTTTGAGTCACATAAAGGCTATTATAATAACCTGAAACAATCGACAGGGTACCCTCAATTTATGAAAAGCAATTATCTATAAATACATGGATCACATTTCATCAACAAGATTAACAGGTAAACGGATGAATACATATACATAAGAACTTCAAACCAGAGAGCACTTTACAAGATCAGTTTATGACCTAAACCTTGTAAACAAGAGCCTCGTAAACAACTATAATTCACCATTAAACAGTAACGGGAACTAAACTCATCGATAGTTATTCAGAGTCTGTGAAATGTCTGTATGAGCCATCTTGTTTATGGAGACACATAAAGCAGATTGAATCAGTGACCAGTGAGCAGCATGCAGTCAAGGTGACAGTGTTACAGAACCAAACACGATGCTTCCTGTTTTCACGAGGCTACTGTGGAAGGAGGGATGTGCTGAGATCATGTTTGCATGAGTTATACTTATTTCAAAGAGCAGAAAAAGATTCCAGAACACAAATTACTCCAAACAATACATAATCATTCCAAAGGAATAACAGACAGGCAGTAGGCTAATGCCCTAGGTATCCCACATTACCAGTACAATAAACCAATGGTGTATTACAAATAACCCACTCAGGCAGTACTGCTGCACAGAAATCATCAGTGGACCAAACATTCTCATTACATTCAGCAGCGGTGGTGTATCGATCCCTGATAAAATATTGATTTGCAGCCATTGGTGCGGTTCAGTTCGAGACAGATTGGTGTCATGGACTGAACATTTTTGCAATACAAGATACGATACATTGTATCCCAGCAGACCATGGAAATGCAGCAAAATAAAACACATTTTACACGTTTAATCAAAGCTGTGCTTACTTATGTCCCTTAAGACATGACCAAGTAAAACACACATTATTTGTTAAAATAGCTAGGCTATACATCAACAAAAATCCAACATCATAATCCCAACAGGTTTTTGCCCATTTGTGAAAAATTCAGATTCTATGTCTTAATTAATCAAACCAGGAGAATTCTTAAACGCAGGCTACCACCGATTGTCCATACTGTAACCAAGTGATAAGCAGAAAGAGGGTCATCTATGCTGTTTTCTAGATACACTAGGGGTCGGTTAGTTTGTGAAATCAGACACATCTGTAAATCCAGCTAGCGTCAGATCACAAAAGCGTTTGCTTCTAAACAATCAATAAACGAGCAAAATAAAAACACGTTAGCCAACACTGTTTTGACACCTGCGATACATAGATATTAGCTATCCATAAGCAACTTAAATTAATGCAAATGATGTGTAGAATGGGAGGAAACGAGATTTTACCTGGTCTGGCTGTGAGATGTGGTCTAGTAACGTGACTAGCTGGTATCGCTAGCTAGCTGGCTAGCTATTCCCCTCACTGACGCTTTCCCCTATGTTCTCTGGTCTTCCACGCAGCTGCACAAATGCACAGCCTCAACACCAGCAGCCAAAACGTAGGATAACTTATAGAAGTTGTTTAGTTATCATCCAAGTACGTAGCCTTCTAGGTACACTTCATTTAAGCGGTGTTTCACCATTCACACTGGTCAAATTAGCTCGCTGTCACGTTTGTAGCGGGCGGCGTGTTTAAAAATTCCCGCTAGAGATGTGGGCAATTTTTAGCGAGCTGTAATTGTGTCATCGAAATAAAAAATGTATTCCCATGATATACGCTGCCACTTAACTGCCTTATAAACAACTACACATTGCGTTAACATCCCAAATCGGCAGACGATTTTCGAGTTTAAACTTGTTAGAGCCCTGAGCGCTCATGTTACGGTATTTCGCACCGCCACCCTTCCCAAATAAAAGAGCCTGGAACCAGGACGCGTGGACGCGCCCAAGCAAATGAAGGGGAGAGTGCGCGTTCTCGTGTTCTGAACAGGCAGAAGAGCACTGCTACTGTAAAATCCCACGCAAGCGCCTTTCATACCTATTAAATCCAGTCAAACAAATCGCTACGTGTCATATACACATTTTAGACAACGGTAGTTTAGTCAACTATTTTGCAATTGTAAATTAAAAGTTTGTTACATGTATGAATGTATAACAGAAACAGTGACAACTCTATTAACTTATTAGACATTTCTCATCACATAAACTCTTTGCCCCTACAACTATGCCATCTTGTGGAGAATATCTGTAATAGCACTCAAGCTGTCCTGCTCAGTCCGCAAGGTATTTACAGGACAACCATTCCCGACCTTTTCCACTTTGTGGGCCACTTGCATAGCTCAAGTATTTTTCCGGCCGCCCAACACATCCGTTCACTTAATTCGCGTTTATCACACGTTTAATAACACCACGGGAGCCTAACAGTTCGCTTGTTTCACGGCAAAATGTATTTGAGCGATCAAAGAAGACAAAGTGTCCATCGGAAGATTATAGGATGAATTTCATGCCAGGCATAAAAAAAAAAAATCTTTTTGAAAGTTGTAAACTTTTCGAATATGTATATATATAATCTGAGAAGAAAAGTTTCTAAAGGTCGAAAACGTTTTTTAAGATCTAAATTCAGTTTCAAAAGTCTGAATATTTCACTTTTTTGTTTTATTTTGCTTACACATTTTCAGAGTTTAAAATTTGGCATTGTTCTCGCGGTGTCTTTTTGTTGTTGCCAGGTTTGAAATTTAGTTGCAAATAAATAAAAAAAACAACTCAATGCTTTTGTTAAGTTTTATTATTTCAAAATACAAAACATATTTGAAGCAGAATAAAGGTTGCATGAGCCTAGCATCAGGTAACTCAGGTTCCAGTCAGCAGGTATGACGTGATAATGCTTGTGGATTGGAAAGACTGGTTAGGTGGTACTCTTATCCAATAAACACTGCATTGGACACCTTGGTATCTCAGCCCTGTGATCACCTCAGGCCCTTCCGCACTCGCCTGGTACACCCACACCAACAGCACCTCCTCCGGTTCACTAGAGAAATGTCCACACTGTTCATGCTGAGGTGTTTCAGTTTAAAGAACAAGGTTACCATGCCAACCAGTCTGAATAAGTTATTACATATGGTTCTGAATTTATACATTTGTTAAATAGAAATAGGACAAGATTAACACCAGGTCAGACAACCAAGCAGTATGAAATGCCATGGTTTGTTGTGGTTTGTATATTATTCCTGCTTCAAAGCATCACAAATTCATGGGAGAAGAACATTTGTTTGCCCTGTGAAAAGAAAATCATGAAACCAACATAAGGCTTTGGTACAGCACCATATGATTCAGTTTTCTTCACTGGTAAATATGTTCATATTACAACAACAACACCTGAAGATGGTGAATGATTAACCCTTCGGCTGCCTCTTTATAACATTATGCAGAACAATGTGTTTGTGGTTACAATGTCACTTAGAAAATGAATACAAAAGAATGGCACAACAAAAATATTTTGGAAATGAGAGGTGCAAATGCAAAAATCACACAAATATGTATTTTAGAAAACAAAGATTACTGACAAAGACATATCAAATATGAACGTCCTAAATATAAAAAATCATACCAGACATCAGATACAAATGGTCATGATCAGTTTCTTGGAAAACAGGATTTCTTTCTGCTTGAGTAAAAAGTGAGTGCCAGCAATACATTCTAATAGGTGTGTTTGTGGTTACATTAAGATTTCTGTTTTGAGGCATTCTGAGGTAGGCCTAGTCTACAGAGTGAACAAACATTTGAACAAACTTGTACTTGTCAGAAATGCATCACAACACATTAATTGAAAATTAACATGACTTAAAAAATTACTATGGAAGACCCAAACTAGGATGGGGACTGAATATCTGAATAGTCCCTTCTACCTCTTATTGCATTTAATGAGGCATGATGTTGTTGTGTGAAGGTTGATGGATGAAAATGAGGTGAAATATTTTCTTACAAAGAGGCCACTAAAGGGGTTAACTTGACTGCAGTTCTGGGTGCTTGTAAACAGACTGGTCAAACAGAAATCAACCTGTAGAAACAGAGTGAATCTTTACCACCAAATACTTTGATGTGTCGTCAATGTGTTTATGACTGAAAAGAAAAGACATTGAAAAGGGTTTCCAATCTATGCCACATCGAAACTGCCTGTCTGACTTACTGGATGAGAAGGAATTCATTCGGACTATCTTAACACCCTGATCCATTAGATACACCAGGCATCACAAAATCGAACTGCCATGAAGCTTTTGTCAGGTTTGCTCTGTGTGGGATGTTTGACTGGCGTGTTGGTGTCATGTTTGACTGGCGTGTTGGTGTCATGTTTGACTGGCGTGTTGGTGTCATGTTTGACTGGCGTGTTGGTGTCATGTTTGACTGGCGTGTTGGTGTCATGTTTGACTGGCGTGTTGGTGTCATGTTTGACTGGCGTGTTGGTGTCATGTTTGACTGGCGTGTTGGTGTCATGTTTGACTGGCGTGTTGGTGGCATGTTTGACTGGCGTGTTGGTGTCATGTTTGACTGGCGTGTTGGTGGCATGTTTGACTGGCGTGTTGGTGTCATGTTTGACTGGCGTGTTGGTGTCATGTTTGACTGGCGTGTTGGTGTCATGTTTGACTGGCGTGTTGGTGTCATGTTTGACTGGCGTGTTGGTGTCATGTTTGACTGGCGTGTTGGTGGCATGTTTGACTGGCGTGTTGGTGGCTCTGACATTCTCTGCTGACCTATCCTCACAACAGGTTCAACATCTCTTTCAATCTTAAAATGTTTTAATTCTGTAAACTTCTCTCTATTACAAATCTACATAACAAATGACTCAACTGTTGAGCCTTCTACAATAAAACTGGGATAGTTGGTAAACAGCACGAGGAGGGTTAGAGATCTTCTCAGCATTCCAAATGAAGGGGAAATAGCACCAGAATGTCAGAATGTATCCAAGTGATCCAGTATGGGCAGTGTGGGTCTCAGGGAACCATCCCCCTGGGAGGAGCATGGGAGTGCAGCCTCTAGAATCATCTCATGGAATTGTAATGATGAAACGGGTGAGCCACTCAAAGCTGGAGAGAGATCATAAACGATGTGGCTAAATTGGAAACACACATACTTTGCTTTCATGAAAATAAATAATGTGGGTCTCCCTCACATCAGTAGCCAAACTGCATCCAATATCTGTTGCATACACACGTGCGGTTACATACACATGTGCTGTTACATATCTGTTACATACACATGACCTGTTACATATCTGTTACATACACATGTGCTGTTACATATCTGTTCCATACACATGTGCTGTTACATATCTGTTACATACACATGTGCTGTTACATATCTGTTACATACACATGTGCTGTAAAACATGAATGCTTGCACAGTCTGTTCAATAGAGGACTGAATATTACACAGGTTTTGCACTTTGCTGCTGTACAGATTGCAAGTGAGCATTATTCTTTCAAAACAACTCTGTTCTAAGATCCAGGATGCAGGGGTGGGGCTCCTGGGTGGAGTGTGATAAGATTTGTAGCCAGCACGATGGACAGAGCACACAAGATATTTCAGTCTTGTCTTTTAATGACTGTTTGCAATGAATCCAGCTCATTAGATCAGTAAATGCAAATACTCACAATGAGTCAACTGATGGAGTTAAGAAACGTACCAAACTGAGACAGGTCCTGTATCTTTCTCAATGCAACACACCAATGAGATTTTGGACTGTAACACTATAGCGTGTCTACAACATGTATTTTCTTTTTATTTTCAGATTTTTATTTTTTAACCAAGTATCTGTTTTCAACAGAACTTTCAAAAACATCCCCCAACTGAGTATTATCACCTTCCTGTCAAATCCTGCCCCTTCTTTCCTAAAAAAGAATCAAAAAAGAACAGACTCTTTCTACCCGAGTGTAGATACAACAATCCACTTTGGTTTATAGTTTAACATTATATTCATCTTCAACATATGATTCTCTTTATAATATTAGATTTTTAACAATTCCAAAATGTGTCACACACTAGAGATGTTCTGGTCCATTACAATAAGAGACTGAATGGGACCTAACTCATTTTCCACTCATTCTCCAAGAAACTTTGTGTGCATTATATTATCAAATACAAAATATATAGATAATAAGGTATGCTTCTTGAAAATATTATTTACATGGTGTCACTGTTTTCATGTGCATGTGCTGTTGTCCTCCAAATTAAATGTATATGCAACTGATCCCCAGCCTGACCATAGAGGGTATGTGAACCATAGATATACATGTCTATGATGTGAACAGTATCATGCTGTGTTGTAGGATTTCTGGGCGGGATGTGTGTGGTGTGTTGTGGTCGTTCTGGTGGTAATCTATTTGGGGAGGAGACATTTGTTTAATTAAATGAAACGCTCTAAATATAGACTTCCATTGAGGGCATTGGTCGGCGGTTTGCGAGCAGTGTGTTGTTACTACTGCTTAGGAGGTTAGAGAAAAGTTACTTATGTTGACCTTCCAAAACTGTATTTAGCACCAGAGGTATTCTTTTTACAGTATGAAAATTCTACAGACCAAGCGATGCCCTTGCCTGTTTATAGTAGAGGCAGGGTATACCTCTCACCTCTCACCTCAGACACAGGATGACACACAGCACCAGTCAGATCATATCAGACTGGAAGAGAAACCAACAACACAACAGGTCCCTCAACACGAAACACTACGATGTCAGATACAACCAGTTACTGAACTTTGGATTTGGAAAACCCACAACAGATACTATTGCTAAACTGTCACACAGCATTACATATGTTGTAAATCCTACTATACAGTTTAAAAGAGCACCACATGTATAGTCTGTTTTCTACTAGGTGTTAGTCCTGACAGAGGTCATCTATGTCATTAACATGAGAAATGTGTCAGCATACACAGCTACTGTAGGTATTTCACATTGTTCATCATATATTTATGACATTACTAAAATATATATCTAAATACAATTTCTAAACCAATCCAACTGCACAAAGTACATTCTTTTAATGTTTCTTGGCTTAATTCTACAGCATCATTTCATTTTTGCCGAGCTTAATCTTAAATGCAAAAATATAATTTAATAAACATTTGTTTTCTTTTTCTTTTTTTTTACCTCAAAGAACAGACAACACAGGCATCTGAACATTAACTATTCAAGCCAGGTGATTCTGACCAGATCACAATGGAAATGTTTGAACCCAGACCACTTCACTGTGCAGTGTCATTTAAACGGAACAGCAGAAACAGTGAAACAAGTATGTGCTTTGATTGTATCTTGGTGTGGCCAGAATATATTTGCCCTTTTATCATATTATGAGTATAACACTCTATGGCCATACTTTTATGTAAAGCCACAACAACATGTGTATTCAATATTAGAAGTAATTTCTGATTATATATTGTACTTACACCTCATAGCACAGTCTCCTTATTGGCAATATATTTGTATAATTCATATCATATATTTAAATATAAAAATATGAAAGATTCCTAAATAACTTCTCTTTCCCCATCACCTTCCCTTGGTCATGTGGGGAACAGCATACAGTTAATATGCATGAGCTCCTTATTAGAGCAGCATCCCCACAACACAACCATGCACCAAGCACCTCACTACACAGCCATGTTTCATCCAGAACATGTGGGATCTGTCTGACCTGAGACTCTTCAGGCTCGTTCACGTACATCGTACACGTATCACGTACAGCTTCACATACCATCGCTGACTGCAGAAATAACTAGCTGCAAAGCAAACCTTCAGGACTGGAAACATCCATTAGATTCACTACAAACAACGTGCCCCTTCTTTTATCCCAACTTGAAGCCAACATTCAAGTGGTACCTAACATTTCATGGACCGTGAGGGGCTTTTGAATGCTAATGCTACTACTTTATCTATGAAAATCCCTCTATATTCTGCTTAAGTAGCAGACACAGATTCAGCCAGTTCTAAACCAGGACATAAATCGGTCAAAAGAGAACAGCCAATGCAAGTTGGTCTTCTAGCCGAAGGGTTAGACTCAAATTAGGTGAATTTAGAGATCAAATCCTTTCAGCTCTGAACGTGAATGAACATACTTGAATGTTAGAAATAATTTGACATTATTTGGTAAAAATCTTTCTTTGAATTAGTCTCTTGAGATTTCTTCAGATCAAAATAGTAACACCAACAGGAAAAGCCTCAAAAAGTTTACATTAGAAACAATCTGAAACAAACCAAGCCTTTCCACTGCCTCAACAAATGAGTCCACAAAATGTTATTTTCCTGCATGAAACAGAAGTTGTTTTATTGTGAATCCTACAGATTTCCCATTGACTTCACAGGCCACAAGAAGTCATCAGCACCAGTATTAATGTGAAGGTTAGGGTTAGAGTAGGCCTAGAGTTAGGGTTAGGGTTACAGTAGGCCTGGAGTAGGGCTCTGGATCACAATCCCACCAGAAATAACAATCTAGATTAAATGCTCATTTAACCTGACAGATCCAAAATCAGGACATAAATTACTGCACACTCTAACCATCTACATATCTTGCCTTTTAAAGTGACAACACCAAAACACAACCATTGTCATGAGCCAACGTTAAGACAAACATAACCTAACAGGATCACTATCAATGATGTCCATCAAGGATATCAATAGGTGTAATTGTGTCAGCGGGCAGTGAAGTCCTGCTCGTCTCTGAGGTGAGTGTGGAACCAGTGAAGTGGGGGAATTAAACTGAAATATTTTTTTCATACATGAAATCCAAAATAGGGGAATATATATAATGTGCTTTATGTAAGTGCATGCATATATTGTCCAATTTATTTAAAATATACACATTTTATAATACATTGTGCAATATATGCAATTATTGTATTTACAATATAATATTTTGACATTTAACATAATATGTTTAGCGCATTTGAGATCTTTGTGATTTAATTTCTGGAGATAATTTTCAGAGAAAAGTGTTAAGAAAAGCCAAGATAATAATAAAACCTTAAGTGGTTTAAAATGTGTTCAAAACAGGAAGAGTGCAAATGAACATAGCGGTACTTGTATTGTCGGAAATAGTGTTTTCAGATGTGCCAATGAGTGTTTGAGTGAGGAAAAATGTAGTAGTGTTTTCAGATGTTTCAGAGTTTTTATATCTTCATGTTTTTACAAGGACAGACCAGACTTCAGGTTGGCTTCACTCATAAACTCCACAGTTCCGACCTTTACTATTCTCCTCTATACTGTATACCTATGAGATCCATAAACTAACAGTGTTGATCTTCACCAGTGATTCAGAATTGTTTCAGGATTGGAAACAAAACGTGTGAAATAGAGTTTTAAAGTAGCATTTTCTGTTACAGAATTACTTTAAAATGTCAGTCAAATGTTAGTACAGCACTGCTTCAACATAGGATTACTTTGTCAGTAGGAGACAAAAGCTGTGAGAAGAACCACCAATATAAAATACAGTGCCTACAAAGTAGTTATTGGCAGAAAACATCTTGTCAAGACACATCTCGTCAAGTTTAAGGATAAGGTTAGGGTTAAGGATAGTTGTTTTCAGTTCCTCACTCAAAAGGATGTTTGTGTTTTGCAGCTGCAGTCACAGAACAACCAACATTTCAGGCTGTCAGTAACAAAATAAATGACCTGTCAGTAACTAACTAGATGACAACAACAGCACAGAAGCATGTTGGTCCCTCCATCCAGCCACACAGCTGTCCTACTGACCACTACTGGAACACCTCCATACCACCCACAAGGTCTTCTCCAAGATATTTCTACAAATGAATCCACAAATGAATCAATGGTAATCTATAGAAAACAAGCACCTTTAGATGACACAGTAATCATTTGGCCGCTCAGCCCAGGAATGCCACAAGGAGCTCTTCTGTCGGTTTACCAAACGAGAAAGTGTGTTTTGGCAACACAGTGACCAAGTGACAAACACGTGACAAAGAGCAAGGCTACAAACACAGCACAAGGCTGTCAGGGCAGTTACTCTGATACAGAAACTCACATTTAGTAAAACATGAAAGAAAATCATAATTGATGTAGGGAACCAAAATCCTTGAAAAACAATTCAATGCCTTTGGTTCAAGGTCCTCCCACATGAATGACAAAATACTATAGAATACTATAGAATACTATAGAATACTATGGCACAAAATCCTGTCCTCTTCTCCGTACAGTACATGTTTCAAAGATTAAGGAAGTTGTGGTATGTTTGGCATTGCTATAGTACTTTTAAAATAAAAGGATAAGGATCCCTCTGTACTACCCATAATGCTACAAGATAAGTGTGGTTAAAGATCAAACAATTATATATGTATATATTATTTTATTTATATATATACTGTATATGCAATATGGCAGTCGCCAAAGTTTTGCTCCAGTGCAAACGCCTGTCCCAGGTGTGAGACCTCCTGGACCATGTGACATGAGAGATGCAGGATTGGCCAGGTGAGAGACCTCCTGGACCATGTGACATGAGAGATGCAGGATTGGCCAGGTGTGAGACCTCCTGGACCATGTGACATGAGAGATGCAGGATTGGCCAGGTGTGAGACCTCCTGGACCATGTGACATGAGAGATGCAGGATTGGCCAGGTGTGAGACCTCATGGACCATGTGACATGAGAGATGCAGGATTGGCCAGGTGTGAGACCTCCTGGGCCATGTGACATGAGCGATGCAGGATTGGGGGGCAGCTCTGGGCATCTACACCCACATGTGCCTGACGACTGCTGCAGTACTCTAAATGTGATCCTTTGTAAAGGAATGTGTGTATTGTGCTTTGATTATGACAGCTTTCTGTTTTAAAATTATAATGTTATGGGAAAAAACAATAAAACAATAAATTGTATATCAACTTTTTCAAATAGAAATGTTGCATAAGTGGACCAGAATATCCTGCATACAAAATATCCATAATAACACCTTTATTGGTGTTCAAATAACCATTACGTAAAAAACAGTTCCTAATCTGTGTGGATCCAGTTTTAACAGACCTGCATCAAAACAGCCATTGCAGTGTATAACTCAATGGTCAATTATCATAACTCATAAACTTCATGAAATTACAACTTGATTACACTGGAGTCAGAATAATGAAAAAAAATTAAAAAGATTCTGAGGTACAGTTTGCAGCTTGTGAGAATCCTGTGTTTGACTGGCGTGTTGGTGACATGTTTGACTGGCGTATTGGGGGATGTTTGACTGGCGTGTTGGTGGCATGTTTGACTGGCGTATTGGGGGATGTTTGACTGGCTTGTTGGTGGGATGTTTGACTGGCGTGTTGGTGGGATGTTTGACTGGCGTGTTGGTGGCATGTTTGACTAGCGTGTTGGTGGCATGTTTGACTGGCGTGTTGGGGGATGTTTGACTGGCGTGTTGGTGGCATGTTTGACTGGCGTGTTGGTGGGATGTTTGACTGGCTTGTTGGTGGGATGTTTGATAGCGTGTTGGTGGCATGTTTGACTGGCGTGTTGGTGGGATGTTTGACAGGCGTGTTGGTGGGATGTTTGACTGGCGTGTTGGTGTCATGTTTGACTGGCGTGTTGGTGGGATGTTTGACTGGCGTGTTGGTGGCATGTTTGACTGGCGTGTTGGTGGGATGTTTGACAGGCGTGTTGATGGGATGTTTGACTGGAGTGTTGGTGTCATGTTTGACTGGCGTGTTGGTGGGATGTTTGACTGGCGTGTTGGTGGGATGTTTGACTGGCGTGTTGGTGGCATGTTTGACTGGCGTGTTGGTGGGATGTTTGACTGGCGTGTTGGTGGGATGTTTGACTGGCGTGTTGGTGGGATGTTTGACTGGCGTGTTGGTGGGATGTTTGACTGGCGTGTTGGTGGCATGTTTGACTGGCGTGTTGGTGGGAGAGGCTGGAGGAGGAAGCAGGTGAGACGTGCTGTAAACAGAGACTGACTATACCTCTAGGTTCATGGACCCCAAAACATTCTTTCTAAATAAAGAAACTACAATGCTTTCTTGTATGTTTTGCACTGGAGCAAGACTTTGTAAACCTCAGGTAGACGCTCTATTTTCCTTTTGTCTTTTTTGTTCTGGAAACCATTTTTCCCCTTGGGGCAGAAGTGAGTTTGAATGGCATGTTACGTTTTGGGGGAGTAGTTTAACCTTGGCAGACTCAGAGGAGAGTGGCATGGTCTGGGTCCATGCTGTCCATGCTGGCCAGAATGGCCTTTTGGTCCTCCCTGGGAGAGCGGCGGTACAGCAGGGCAGAGAAGCGGGCGTATGGGTCCTGTCTGAGAGGAGCCTTCTTCTTCTTGCGGAGGTAGAGAGCTTCTTCAGGCTGCAGCACCCGGGAGGAGCAGGGGGGCTGGGGCTGAGAGGAGGAGTCACCTGGGGGAGTGGACAGGGGTCAGAGGGAGGTCAGAGGTCAGGGGTCAGGTACAGAGACAGGGGGTGAGGGAGGAGAGTAAGGACCAGGGGTGCTAGTGGATCGTGGATGGAAAGGCAAGGCAAAGGCAAAGAAAAGAGTGTTAGAAGAAACATTGCAAGATCTGTTTCTCTAAACAGAGTCAAAAATCAGAAGCTCCTTGAATAAATCTGCTGCAGAGCGCACACAACTTCAGACTGGGGCAGAGATCCGACCTTGGGGAATGGGGAAAAACCACCAACATTCTAATGTGCGAAGCTATAGGCTCTCCCACGTGACCTGACAGGACACCTCAGCCATCTCTGCCAGTCTTCTTCTTTGGTGAAGCTGGACACTCACCTGCTTTCTTTCTACTCTTTGAGTTGTTGTTGTTGACGACCATCTTCTTGACTTTTTTAAGACGTTGGTATCTCAGTGCCTCTATCCTCTCAGGCCCCACAGGAACACCTCCGCGTTTTCTGAGCAAAAACAAAAAGACGAGACAGATAACCCCAGGAGCATCGATCAAACCTCCGGCCCTCTGATCAGCTCTGCCAGTCAGCAGAGATGCTGCCCGCAGAGCTCCAGCTACCTCCGGCTCTCTGCAGCGCCGCTGCTTCTTGTCTACGACACACCAGGCTACAGCCACAGGAGAGTTCTTATCAGAACATCTAAATGAAAGCAATATCTAATAAATTACACTGGTGTCATATTTATATCGACATATTTTATTAAATAAGCAGGCTATTGATCTAAAACTGTCTAAAAATGTCAATTTACTTTGAAACCATCATACAGAGAAAGGACGTAATACAGTTTGCACCTGTTGTGATTGAAGAAGAACGGTTTAAATGACAATGCATCACATGCTGTATACAACCCTTTCCAATCTTTACGCTCTTTATCAAATCACAAGTGCAAACACGTACCCTACATTTTCTACCTTAATCTGAAAAGTTTAAATGTTGTGGAGGGTATGCAGGTGTGTTGATGTGTGTGCAGGTGTGTTGATGTGTGTGCAGGTGTGTTGATGTGTGTGCAGGTGTGTTGACAGTGTCTGCCGTCCATGTCACATACAGAGACCCTTTCACCTGGCAGCTCACGGTTAGCCTAACCCTAACTCAGGCACTCTGTCAATACACAACCGGGCTGGTTCACAAGGCAAGGAAGACACATAGCATTACAGAGGGGCTGTCCTGTGTTTGTGGCTGTTGGGAGAAAAGGCTGTTAGTAGAGGGGGAAGACATCTGAGTAAGACAGCATCATCAGTATGTATTCATAGACATGGAAACTGTCTACAATGGGCTTCACCATGCTGACAGGGAGAGATGGCGGGAGGGGAAATGGCGACTTGGGAACAGTCACATAACGGAAAATAAGCCAAAACCAAAAAACCAAACACGTGGACAACAAATGTAACAAGAGTTTATTCAGATAGTAGATCTTTTTTTTCTGTTTCTTTTTTTTTTTTTTACTGAGGAGAAATATTTAGCAATAGCATGCATGGCAGTTTGCACATGGAACAGGACTTTAAAGGGGAATACATTGATATCCACTTCATAGGGCACTCAGAACTGGGGGTGCTTAACTCACGCCCTCGACTTATTAATATTTCCCCACAAAAAAATAAAAAGATTGTGTTCTGGAAACACACTTGCTTCACATGATAGTGACAACTGTTCTGCAGTCCAAACATACAAGTGTTATATTGCGCTCTCAAGTATTTTGGTTCATGCTTTAAATACAGAGGAGTTTATTCACATAAAATATTTCCTTGGAATCTGAGTAAAGAAATATTTTCAATTAGTCTTATCAAAAGCATCTTGAGAGGGCTGTTAAATATGTTTGTATCAGAGGGACTAAATCTGTTACTAGCCAGGAAAACCCATGCTAACAGAGTTGCCTTATCAGCCAGTAACAGCTACAAAAAGTTAAAAGATGTTTTTACACATCAAAAAGATGACATTCTCACGCACCAAAGCATTTGCAGCTTTGTTAAGGCATCTGGATGTGTGTTTGTGCAGGAATACTACTTTCAACTTTCTGTCATATGAAGACAAACTTGACTTTTTAGGGTGTCAGATTTCTGTGCCAAGTGTTTCAAATCAAACGCTCCTTCAGTGTTTCCAGCATTAACACCAGGAGGAAGTGACGTCAGAGAAACATGCCTAACCTGAGACTTGCTCAGACAGCAGCATATGCAAACTAAAATCAGAATGCATAGTGTTGAAGACTGCAGAACTGAAATACTTTGGGAAACAAAAAGAAAGAAAAGAAACGAAAATAAGAAGTTGATAGAAGGAAGGAAGTAAACAAAACAAGATCCAAAAGCTCGTATTCCCCTTTAAAGGACGAGGTGATTAAAGCCCCACCTGCGACCCCCCCCTCTCAGACATGGATCCGACCCTTACCTATTGAGGTGTGGAGGACCTGGTGTCAACAACGCTGCCCAGATAGCTGAGATCAAAAACAAAGCAGGTCAGACTCCAGGAGAAAACCAGCCCTAACGTCACACTGTATGATGGAGACACTGCAACACATGACAAGCAGACAGGCCCTGCAGCACTTCGCCCAACAAGCACCCTGGGACCTGGGGGACACCCTGAGGCCTGGGGGACACCCTGGGAGCTGGGGGACACCCTGGGAGCTGCTGGGGGACACCCTGGGGCCTGGGGGACACCCTGGGAGCTGCTGGGGGACACCCTGGGGCCTGGGGGACACCCTGGGAGCTGCTGGGGGACACCCTGGGACCTGGGGGACACCCTGAGGCCTGGGGGACACCCTGGGAGCTGGGGGACACCCTGGGAGCTGGGGGACACCCTGGGAGCTGCTGGGGGACACCCTGGGAGCTGGGGGACACCCTGGGGCCTGGGGGACACCCTGGGAGCTGCTGGGGGACACCCTGGGACCTGGGGGACACCCTGAGGCCTGGGGGACACCCTGGGAGCTGGGGGACACCCTGGGAGCTGGGGGACACCCTGGGAGCTGCTGGGGGACACCCTGGGAGCTGCTGGGGGACACCCTGGGAGCTGCTGGGGGACACCCTGGGGCCTGGGGGACACCCTGGGAGCTGCTGGGGGACACCCTGGGAGCTGGGGGACACCCTGGGAGCTGGGGGACACCCTGGGAGCTGCTGGGGGACACCCTGGGAGCTGGGGGACACCCTGGGAGCTGCTGGGGGACACCCTGGGAGCTGGGGGACACCCTGGGACCTGGGGGACACCCTGGGAGCTGCTGGGGGACACCCTGGGGCCTGGGGGACACCCTGGGAGCTGGGGGACACCCTGGGGGCTGGGGGAAGGGAGGGGGGCATAGGGGTAAGGGTGGACAGAGAAGAGAGGGGGGGAGAGATAGAGGGGAGAGGGTTAGGGGTAGGAGGAGGGTTAGGGGTAGGAGGAGGTCAAGCTATCAGGTCACTAAGGAAGAGATGAGCCCTGTGACTCCAGACATCCTCCAGCCCCCCTCTGCCTCCTCAACAAGACCTCTACCATCCAGGCACAATGAGTGCCTGTTTTGTCGGGAAGTCAATAAAGGTGCAGAATATGGGCTTCCTCCTGTTGGGTGAAAGCAGGGTGAAGCAAGGCGCAGGTGGAGAAACAGCCTTCCAGATGGTCCTCTGATTCCAGGCTTGAAGGGGCTCATATTCAACAAATAGCACAATGCGCTGAAAATGGACAAATAGAATGGTGCTTTCTTTCAAGACATACTGTAGCCCCAAATGTTCTGTGGTCATCTGTGAAGCAAATGCATGTTTCTTGTCACATCATTCTTTTTTGTTACAATGCCAGGGTGTTTACATAAAAATAGAGAAGGAATTTGCTGAAGGTGACAACTTTAGCACAATGCTTCACAGATTGTTTTCATTAATGTTTTAAATTTGATGTCTGGCATGAAAAGCAGCATTGATTGAACTCCCAAGCTAATCAAATATCTCTCTCTATATTAGTGCAATGCGGGATGATGTAAAATATCCTGAAGACTTTCAATTTAAAATTGATAATAAATTTGGCCGACAAACATTCTTTCCATTTGATTGAAAAGTATGCTTGCTGATGCGGATAGTAGAGAACCTTTTTGCAACACTGTGGTCCCACTTGAACTCAAAGCAGAATGGGATGAGGCAGATGGGCGCACAGAGAGGTCCCTGTCCGGGGGCTGCAGCACCTACCCTGAAGATGACAGCTGTGGAGGAGACGGCTCAGATGACAGCTGTGGAGGAGACGGCAGGACGTCCCCCTCACTCCTCCTCTGGGATGGCATCTGTCCAAAAACGTTGCCGCTTTCCACGGGGGGTGAGGGGGACTGGGAGGGGTAGCTGGTGGCGGATGTGGCCAGGGCCATATGGGTGCGGTAGCTGGGACCGGCTCTCCTGCTACTCTGGGCGGGAGAGGAGGAAGGGGAGGACCGTCGGGAGAAGCTGGCTGACGCGGGTGGAAGTAGGGTGATCTCAGACATCTCTGGAGGGATGGTGGGCTGCACGAGGCCGGGGCGGGGCCGGGGGCGCACCACGATCTCCGGGGAGCCGTTGTGGGAGCTGAGGGGGCTCTGGGTGAGGGGCGAGAGGCGGGAGGGCTGCAGTACCACCTGCTGCATGCTGGACTCCATCCTGCGGATCTGCCTGGGGCTGAACCGAGGGGGCTCGAACCATCGCGTGTCCAGACTGCTGAACGTGCTGGGAACCACGTGGGCCATGGGGGCGGGGTAAGGCAAGACAGGCACACCCATCCCGTTGCTGGTGTGTCTCATCTGGCCCAGACCCGGGGCCTCTTGCATAGTGACATGCTTGGCTGGAGGCCCCTTGGCCTTGCTGGGAGACTTGCCTGGCCGGCTCTTTGGGGCCTCCAGCGACAGGACACCAGGATAGGAGGGCATCTGCAGGGATGAGGGCTGGAGAACCCCGAGGGGAAGGACGTGAGGAGGGGGGGGAAACAGAGGCTCCCGGTGGAGATGCAGAGAGTGGTGAGGAGGGAAGATGAAGTGAGGCTCAAGACTGGCAAAGGTGAAATCCGGTCTTTGCCAGATGTCTGGGGAGCGGGAGGATGAGGTGAGCGTCAGGGGGAAGCTGGAAACGGCATAATGGTGGACGTCTCCCTCCCCCATTTCTTCAGGAATGGCTGGGTGACCAAAAGGCCCTTCTGGGAGATATGGAGGGGAGGACATGACGGAGCTCAGAGGGCTGGTGTCGGGCATGTAGAAAGGAGGGGGGGGGGTCGTGTTCCCCAGGACTGCCCAGGTAGCTGTAGAAGTGGCTGGGGGGGAACACCCTGTGGTGGAGCGAGCCTCGGATCTGCCCCGTGGCTTGCAGACGGCTGCTCTCCATGATGGTCATACCTTCCATGGGCCTCTGGAAGCGAGGGCTGTAGGCTGGAGGCTGCATGTAGGAGTCCTGGCTGGAGGACATGGGGGAGATCTGGTGAGGCCGGAGCGTGGCCATGACGGGAGGCATGGGCCCAGGGTCGTCGTTCTCTTCGTCCGACTGGCGGAACTCCGGATAGAGGTCGGACTCTTCCACGAATGGGAAGCCCTCGATGCGTCGAGGCTTGACGGACATCTCTACGTCGGAGGGGTCCATGACAAAGCGTCCGTCTGGCCCCCGGCTGATCAGTTCGATGGGCGTGGTGGGCTCGGCCTCCTGCTTGGACACGCTGTACCTCTTGCTGATTATAGCTCTTTTGGTCTTCTTGTACAGAGAGAGCTCCTCCTTCCTGCCGGGACTGGAGGGCATGTGCTTAACGTGAAGGCCGTGTCCTTCCTCTGACGATTCAGATGGCGGTCCCACCGAACGCATGCTTTCTGGACTCTCCTTCCCAGAGGACACCCTGACAAGCAGACAAAGGAAGCCGGTCAGAACCAGATCGCTAACCTCCATCACTCAAACACACACAGACCACTAACCTCCATCACTCAAACACACACAGACCACTAACCTCCATCACTCAAACACACACAGACCACTAACCTCCATCACTCAAACACACACAGACCACTAACCTCCATCACTCAAACACACACAGACCACTAACCTCCATCACTCAAACACACACAGACCACTAACCTCCATCACTCAAACACACACAGACCACTAACCTCCATCACTCAAACACACACAGACCACTAACCTCCATCACTCAAACACACACAGACCACTAACCTCCATCACTCAAACACACACAGACCACTAACCTCCATCACTCAAACACACACAGACCACTAACCTCCATCACTCAAACACACACAGACCACTAACCTCCATCACTCAAACACACACAGGCTAGACCCAAGCATGAGAACATTTTGGCTGAAACGCCTTCACTCTTCAACTTGTGTTTGCTCTAAACCACATGCCCCGCTATTGAAACACGGTAGACAGACTTTATGGCGTGCTGTACCATTAATTTAATTTGTCTAGACACAACTTTTGAGACATAAACCTGCTGATTTGTCTGTGTCTGCAGAATCTCAACATAAATAATCTCTTTAATCACACTGTTAATGTCTGTGATTCATATTGATACCATTGATCAGAAGCTTTGTGCTCAACTTAGAAATGTAGTGACTCAGTCCAGGGAACTGAATGTTTCTAGAACATCTAACTCCCATGCAGCCAGTATTGATCTAGACTGTAGTGATGATATTGTTCTCCACCTTTTTCTGGAGATGCCTTGTCATCCCTCACTCCTTCCTGGATACACTCTCTCATTATTGATGGCCTCAATTCAACTCATGCAGTATTATGTTGTACATGTTCTTTTATGTCAAGTTGAAAACACTCTTCAAATACATTTATTATCAACTCAGTTAATAGTATGTGTCTAATTCAAAGCCATTAATAATTCAATGTAGCCATGAGAGTTACCAAGTAATGAGGAACAACAAGCATTTCCCAGAAACAAGAGAGGAAAGAGGGGCTTTTTGAAATGATAATATCTTTATTTAGACAAAATACAACGCTTTGCTCAGGGTTTTTCATATTTCTTTTCTGAATAAGTCTTGTTATTGTGCTTGTGCTGGCGAAGGAGGCGTTTCCATGGCAACTGACCGAGATGACCGAGATGGCAAAGATCTTGTCTCTGCTGAGTGCAGCGCCCTCCTAACTATTCAAACCATCACTTTAACATAGCTGCTACACACTCAAGGCATTGGAAAACACCATTCAAATATGACAATGTAGTAAGAGACACAATGTGACATTTCAGAGACTTTATACCAACTACTTATGAAAGTACCTTGTGTTTCATTTGATCTTCAAGCTAATGAAAGAGTCTGAGACCAACAGATGTTGCATGCCGTTTTTGTAACTAAATACTGGCTTGAATATTTCTTACATTTCCTTTAATTTGAAAGGTAAGCAGTTGGAGGCATAAGAGAGTGTATGGAACACTAACCGTGCTGCAACTCTTAAGTATTGAAACAGTCTGAAATGCCACATTTTATACCGTTGACACAAACTCATTTTTTCAGCGTATTTTCATGAGTGTTTAGTGGCAGAGCAAATGCAGCACTTCAGTTTTCTCAGAACATCTGAAGAACACTAAGCTGCCAGAGAAAACCACTATGACAGCCGGTTAGTGCTTCACAAGTTTGCAAGAATAGTTCCTGACTGTAAGAACAAGATCCATAGCAACAAGGCCTGCATTCAAGACACTCAAAACTGGCTGGTCATGGTCCATATGTGCTGTTGTGAAACCAGGAAGTCAATACAGGATGAGGACAGCTACAGAATTAAAGGCAATCATATTTGTTCTCTTCAATTCAGTGTCATTTATTCTAGGTTCATCAGCTGCATGGTTGAAAATATTATTCTGGGTAGTTTTTCATTATGAAAAAAGTAGATACCCATTAGATAACCATCTGTATTTGCCATGTGTCTAATGTGCAGGTATGAGAAGATTGTCAGCCTGCAAATTATTCACTTCCTGTAAATTGAACACTTTTACTTGTTATAAAACTGCACATGCTTAAAATACAATAACTGCATAATATTTGCGTAGAACCAGGATCACGATTTGGCACTGATGATGAATACTAACTACAACAAGCTTACACAAACTATACTGTATCGTTAATACTTCTGACACAATAAATCAATTTAAGACTTGCAAAGCATGGAAAAATGGGAGAACTTTGCCAGAAGCGTTTATCAAGATAATAATTTGCCCAAGAAAATATGTTTAAAGGAAACAATGCATTGCAGGAAATCAGTTCACAAAAGCTAGATAAGAAGAGGTGTGCAGATTTGGCAGGGCTAGGTCAAGCTCGAGTGTGCAGGGGAGGGTTCGTCACAAAGAGGCAGCGATTGAGGGGTTGTTTGGCTGCAAAATATCTGGAAGAACACAAGGCACATTCAGCTTCTCAGAAACCCAGCAGGAGGGTGGAACACACTGATACACTCACTGACAAAGCTCTCATTCTGGACTGTTATGTTTTACAGAGTCGTGGAAGGGGCCAGGGCCGGATGGTACAGACCAGCCTGTGTGAGGCAGCTGGGAGAGCTGGAGGTTCCTGTTGCAGAGGACAGGGCGGAAGCAGAAGCACAAACTGCAGTGCAGCCAATGAGATGCCAGGGGACTTGTTTACCATTTGACTGTGAGACTAACTGGGATGGAAGGCCTGCCAACTCAAAAGAGAAGCAACCAGTCCTGCTAGATACCTTCTACATACCAAGACGGGTTTAGTATTACATGTCCAGCAGCAGGGGCTCATCGTGGATTGATTGTGGACGAGGTGAATGGATTGTACCACAATGGCCTTGAAACTATTCAGGAGTAATTTGACCTTAAGCTGGAACTCTATTGAAATTGGTGGGAGAGTGTGTTGCCATGCAACAGACAGGTACCAAGCATACATTGTTAAGGGACGTTTCTGTGCAAAATATACATGATTATTTAACGTGTACTCAATAAGAACATAAGTTTCGCAGTACTTGACTCATGCACAGATATGTAAATAAAGCCCTGCTACTGAAAATAATGTTTTGAAAACCCAAATAACAGAGAGATGTGAATAAAGTGAAGTTCTGTGCAGTGAGACTGCCCCCTGCTGGACATGTAAACCACTTCAAACCCCCTGATGACTTGAAATAATCTTCTTGTGTTTTAGAAACTGAAAGGACTGGCCATCACGTGTGCATCTCCCTTGAGTGGATCCCTCCCACAGCTCTCTGGCCCCTAGCATGATGCTGGGAGGGTGCTGTCAGGAGAGCATGCAGCCCAGGCCAGTAGGGAGGTTACTGGTGTGCTGGGCAGGGGGGAGAGAGGGCGGGGGTGAGGCAGGGCAGGGGAGGCTGGGCAGGGGGGAGAGAGGGCGGGGGTGAGGCAGGGCAGAGGAGGCTGGGCAGGGAGGAGAGAGGGCGGGGGTGAGGTGAGGTGGGGCGGGGGAGGCTGGGCAGGGGTGAGAGAGGGCGGGGGTGAGGTGAGGTGGGGCGGGGGAGGCTGGGCAGGGGGGAGAGAGGGCGGGGGTGAGGTGAGGTGGGGCGGGGGAGGCTGGGCAGGGGTGAGGGAGGGCGGGGGTGAGGCAGGGCAGAGGAGGCTGGGCAGGGAGGAGAGAGGGCGGGGGTGAGGTGAGGTGGGGCGGGGGAGGCTGGGCAGGGGTGAGAGAGGGCGGGGGTGAGGTGAGGTGGGGCGGGGGAGGCTGGGCAGGGGGGAGAGAGGGCGGGGGTGAGGTGAGGTGGGGCGGGGGAGGCTGGGCAGGGGTGAGGGAGGGCGGGGGTGAGGCAGGGCAGAGGAGGCTGGGCAGGGAGGAGAGAGGGCGGGGGTGAGGTGAGGTGGGGCGGGGGAGGCTGGGCAGGGGTGAGAGAGGGCGGGGGTGAGGTGAGGTGGGGCGGGGGAGGCTGGGCAGGGGTGAGGGAGGGCGGGGGTGAGGCAGGGCAGAGGAGGCTGGGCAGGGAGGAGAGAGGGCGGGGGTGAGGTGAGGTGGGGCGGGGGAGGCTGGGCAGGGGTGAGAGAGGGCGGGGGTGAGGCAGGGCAGTGGAGGCTGGGCAGGGAGGAGAGAGGGCGGGGGTGAGGTGAGGTGGAGCGGGGGAGGCTGGGCAGGGGGGAGAGAGGGCGGGGGTGAGGCAGGGCAGAGGAGGCTGGGCAGGGAGGAGAGAGGGCGGGGGTGAGGTGAGGTGGGGCGGGGGAGGCTGGGCAGGGGTGAGAGAGGGCGGGGGTGAGGTGAGGTGGGGCGGGGGAGGCTGGGCAGGGGGGAGAGAGGGCGGGGGTGAGGTGAGGTGGGGCGGGGGAGGCTGGGCAGGGTTGAGGGAGGGCGGGGGTGAGGCAGGGCAGAGGAGGCTGGGCAGGGAGGAGAGAGGGCGGGGGTGAGGTGAGGTGGGGCGGGGGAGGCTGGGCAGGGGTGAGAGAGGGCGGGGGTGAGGTGAGGTGGGGCGGGAGGGCGGGGGTGAGGCAGGGCAGAGGAGGCTGGGCAGGGAGGAGAGAGGGCGGGGGTGAGGTGAAGTGGGGCGGGGGAGGCTGGGCAGGGGTGAGAGAGGGCGGGGGTGAGGCAGGGCAGAGGAGGCTGGGCAGGGAGGAGAGAGGGCGGGGGTGAGGTGAGGTGGGGCGGGGGAGGCTGGGCAGGGGGGAGAGAGGGCGGGGGTGAGGCAGGGCAGAGGAGGCTGGGCAGGGAGGAGAGAGGGCGGGGGTGAGGTGAGGTGGGGCGGGGGAGGCTGGGCAGGGATGAGAGAGGGCGGGGGTGAGGTGAGGTGGGGCGGGGGAGGCTGGGCAGGGGGGAGAGAGGGCGGGGGGTGAGGTGAGGTGGGGCGGGGGAGGCTGGGCAGGGGTGAGGGAGGGCGGGGGTGAGGCAGGGCAGAGGAGGCTGGGCAGGGAGGAGAGAGGGCGGGGGTGAGGTGAGGTGGGGCGGGGGAGGCTGGGCAGGGGTGAGGGAGGGAGGAGGAGGCAGGCCGGGGAAAGCGGGGAAGGGGTGACGGAGGGCAGGGGTGACACAGGGGAGGGCAGGGGGGAGGTGAGGTGGGTGAGGGGGGACAGGTCAGGGCTCACTCACTGAGGGCTGGAGGCAGGGGGCCTGAGGCTTCGGCCGTCTCCCCAGTAGGGCTCAACCCCGGGGAGGGAGCTAAGAGGACTCCTGCGGGGGGACGACAAGAGATGGAGGAGGAGAGCAGGGGGAGGAGAAGATGGAGAAGGAGAGCAAGGGGAGGAGAAGGGAGGAGGAAGAGGAGGAGGAGAAGAGGAGGAAGAGGAGGAGGAGAAGAGGAGGAAGAGGAGGAGGAGAAGATGGAGGAGGAGAGCAGGGGGAGGAGAAGGGAGGAGGAAGAGGAGGAGAGAAGGATGAGGAAGAGGAGGAGGAGAAGATGGAGAAGGAGAGCAGGGGGAGGAGAAGGGAGGAGGAAGAGGAGGAGAGAAGAGGAGGAAGAGAAGATGGAGAAGGAGAGCAGGGGGAGGAGAAGGGAGGAGGAAGAGGAGGAGAGAAGAGGAGGAAGAGGAGGAGGAGAAGGGGGATGGGTAGGAGAAGAAAGGAGAAGGAGAGCAGGGGGAGGAGAAGGGAGGAGGAAGAGGAGGAGAGAAGATGAGGAAGAGGAGGAGGAGAAGATGGAGAAGGAGAGCAGGGGGAGGAGAAGGGAGAAGGATGAGGAGGAGAGAAGATTGAGGAAGAGGATGAGGAGAAGGAGGATGGGTAGGAGAAGAAAGGAGGAGGAGAGAAGGAGGAGAACAGAGGCTGTAAATGAGGTGTCTAAACGTCCATACAGCAAGAAGAGACCAGATGATATTCAGGTGACAGGAGAACAGTAGAGAGAACAGAGGAGAGATAGAATAACAATAGGAGGAGTTGAGAGATTCATGTGAAATAAAGACAGAAACAACAGATAGATTGATAGATAGAGGACCACACAGGCTGGAACAGTGTGAACTGCGGACTGAGTGTCGTGGATATGATGAAGTTCACAATAATTTGTAGCCATGGTCTTGCTTTGTTCACACATAATTGTACAAATACAATTACGATAATTTCTTACATTTGTTTTCTGTATTTCTGTAAATACTGGTAAAATCATATGGAAATAGCCAAGGCCAACCACAGTTGTACATTGGGCCTGTGAGTAGCAGAAATGGCTAAATCTACATCCTTAAATCTTTTTGACAAAAATAAACAGTAGAAATGTTTGACACATACCCTTGGAGAAGGTACATCGAGTTAATATTTTAGTATATTTATATCAATCTAATGTTGGACTTTAATATGATTGCAGTTAAAGCACACTTTCAGACACATACTGGTTGTGTGTGTCTCGGAAATTATGAACTGTCTTTAGATGAATGAGTTAACTGTCTTTAGATGAATGAGTAAACTGTCTGTAGATGAATGAGTTAAATGTCTTTATATGAATGAGTTAACTGTCTTTAGATGAATGAGTAAACTGTCTTTAGATGAATGAGTTAACTGTCTTTAGAGGAATGAGTTAAATGAGATAACTTACTCCCATAGTAAAGCTCTTACGACCCCAAGTGCATCTGAAAAGCACACCATCTGACAAACACACCACGCTGTACAATACAGGAGCATGTCCTAGCATTAGATGTCAGTGTGGCATCATTGTATTTTACAGAAACATTCAAATCTCATTGTCTTTCTGCAAGGTTAAACCTTGTTCCTCCAGCCTACTGTAGCATATAAGGTATTGGCTCACACTGTTTGAAGATTATAATGCAAAGATAAAGATGTCAAGATAACTGCAAGCCTGGATTGTTGTCTTTTTTACTGTGCTGACATTGGTTCAAAACTTATGTTGCAAACACAATGTTGCCACATATTTAGAGAAAACAAATGACTGATACATTATGTGCATCTGCTTGACATGAAAAAAATCTGTGTGACAAATCCAATGTCAAAGTTATTAGAACTGTGGATAAAACATATACGTACAGTCTCGTCGACCCTTCAGACACACACACGCACACACAGACACATACATACACACACACACATACACACACACCCTTCTGCTAGCAAGCGCCTTCATAACGACAGCGTCTCAGCCTCATAATCCAGGGTTCAAAAGGACCTACAACTCGTCACTCCTGAGGGTTCCCTGAAATGTTATCACTCAAAATCCAGAACACAATATTGCTTTCTTATCTGTATCTTTTCCTCTTTTTAATGTTATGAAATCCTATGCTTGGAATCGGAACATTCTGAACAGTCATTTAAGATCCTCCCTGAGATTCCCTCCTGACTGTATCATCCCCTCTGGAGGGTTCCATAAGGAAAAACACCAGTTCTGTGGGAAGCCCCAACTAAAGTAAAACCCCACCCTTAGACCCTCAGCCCCACCCTGGGACCCTCAGCCCCACCCTGGGACCCCCAGCCCCACCCTGGGACCCCCAGCCCTACCCTGGGACCCCCAGCCCTACCCTGGGACCCCCAGCCCCACCCTGGGACCCTCAGCCCCACCCTGGGACCCTCAGCCCCACCCTTAGACCCCCAACCCACCCTGGGACCCCCAGCCCCACCCTGGGACCCTCAGCCCCACCCTGGGACCCTCAGCCCCACCCTTAGACCCCCAACCCACCCTGGGACCCCCAGCCCCACCCTGGGACCCTCAGCCCCACCCTGGGACCCTCAGCCCCACCCTGGGACCCCCAGCCCCACCCTTAGACCCCCAGCCCCACCCTTAGACCCCCAGCCCCACCCTTAGACCCCCAGCCCCACCCTGGGACCCCCAGCCCACCCTTAGACCCTCAGCCCCACCCTGGGACCCCAGTATATTCTGTGTCTGTGTAAACCTACATGGCGAATAAAACAAATTGCGATTCAGATTCTGAGACATAGCGGACCAGGCGCAAGCTTTTATTTTGAAAAGTAGAAGCTTGGAGACGGCATGACACAGGAGGGCGTGAGACAGGAGGCTCCAGGCTGCAGTCATACCCATCTCCCCTGTAGGCAGCACTTCTCCTGCACATTAATTAATCACCCAGTTTCAAGTTTACAATAAATGTAAACAGTAGTCAGTTGGGGATATTCCCAGGTTGTAGATCAGTCTTCCTACGAGGGGGGGACCCTCCACAGGAAGCTATATACAACCCTATAACTCCTACTGTCCTACTGCCAGACGAGCTGAACTCCTTCTACGCTCGCTTTGAGAGGGACAGTGAACCCCCTGCAGTGGAGCTACCTGAAGGCCAAGCCAGTGGTGTGCCTACACTAACTGTAGCTGAGGTGAGGCTATGCTTTAAGAAGATCAACCCTCGCAAGGCACCTGGCCCAGACGGCATATCAGGTAGGGCCCTTAGGGGCTGCGCTGACCAGCTGGCAGGGGTCTTCAGTGACATCTTCAACCTCTCCCTTAACCTGTCTGTACTCCCCACCTGCTTCAAGAGGACCACCATCATCCCTGTGCCCAAGAACACCAAGGTCACATGTCTGAATGACTATCGCCCAATAGCACTGACCTCTATCATCATGAAGTGCTTCGAGCGGCTAGTCAAATCATTCATCTGCTCCTCGCTGCCCCCCACACTGGACCCTATGCAGTTTGC
Source organism: Hypomesus transpacificus (assembly GCF_021917145.1). NCBI lineage: Eukaryota > Metazoa > Chordata > Actinopteri > Osmeriformes > Osmeridae > Hypomesus > Hypomesus transpacificus. The sequence goes on from NC_061079.1 coordinate 281,349, forward strand.
ATACCGGTCCAATAGGTCTACAGACGATGCCATCGCTCTGACCATGCACACCGCTCTCTCCCACCTGGACAAGGGGAATACATATGTGAGGATGCTGTTCATTGACTACAGCTCTGCATTCAACACCATCATCCCCTCCAGACTGGTCTCCAAGCTTGTGGACCTGGGACTAAGCACCTCCCTCTGCAAGTGGATCTTCCACTTCCTGACGGGGAGGCCACAGGTGGTGAGAATCGGTGACCGCACTTCATCTGTACTGATCACCAACACAGGCACCCCCCAGGGCTGTGTGCTCAGCCCTCTCCTGTTCTCCTTGTTCACCCACAACTGTGCGGCTACGCACAGCTCCAACCTCCTCGTTAAGTTTGCTGACGACACAACCATCGTGGGCCTCATCTCTGACAGTGACGAGTCAGCCTACAGAGAGGAGGTTGACACCCTGACATCATGGTGTCAGGACAACAACCTCTCTCTTAACATCAGCAAGACCAAGGAGATGATTGTGGACTTTAGGAGGCGGCAGGAGGAGGAGCATGCACCCCTATTCATCAATGGATCGGAAGTGGAGAAGGTCAGCTGCTTCAAGTTCCTCGGGGTGAACATCAGCAATGACCTCACCTGGTCTGTTCACACGGACAAGGTGGTCAAAACGGCCCGTAAGCGCCTCTTCTTCCTGAGGAGACTGAAGAAGTTTGGTATGGACTCAGTCATCCTTACTAACTTTTACAGATGCACTATAGAAAGCATTCTGACTGGTTGTATCACAGTGTGGTATGGGAGCTGCACAGACCGGGACCGCAAGGCCCTACGAAGTGTGGTCCGTTCTGCTGAGTTCATCATCGGCAGGAAGCTCCCAGCCCTACAGGACACCTACCACACACGTTGCCTTAGGAAAGCCAGCAGGATTCTAAGAGACTGTTCCCACCCATCCTTCAGTCTCTTTACCCCGTTGCCTTCTGGCAGGCGTTACCGCAGCATCCGGTCGCGCACACGCAGACTGGACAACAGTTTCTACCCAAGGGTCATCAGGCTTCTCAATGGACACTGATATGGACATTTTTACTGCACACTAGTCACTTATACACTGTCACTTTCAGCTACTGGTTGCTCTTTCAGTAACATTGCACTACTGTACCTCGCCACCAGGCTCCTGTTTGGTCATTGACAAAGTCACTGATCTGTAAATTTGCACTACTGCACTGTACTCCATTTAGGTTAGATTAGTTTATAGGGTTGTAACAGGTTTTTTTTTTTTTTTTTTTTTTTTTTTTTGTGTATTAGGGTTAGTATAGCGTACTATTTATTGTTATCTGTAATTTAGGAAGTTTTAGTGTTAGGGTTAGTATAGTCGTTTATTTATTGCTATCTGTATATTTAGGAAGTTCACTTATCTAAGCTCAGCATAGATGTAAATTTGTTCTGTGTACTTATATGTTATGTTATGCCAAGTGCTTGCGTTGTCTTGTCTTAAGAATTTCAGTGCCCAGTCTAACCTTGTGTTGCTCTGTGCACCTGACAAATAAAAGACTTGAACTTGAACTTGAACTCCTCCCCATCTTCAGGTCAATCTGAGACGATATGGTGTTTTATTTTACTTACGGAGTCTCCAAGCTTTTCCTGCAGTGGGTTATGGAGAGAGGAGGGTCTGGAAAAAAGATACATCTGGTCAAAAACATTAACAATAGATACCGAAAATGTCCTGTGACTAAAAATGATGTCAACATGACAAGTCATTGTTTGTGAGTGCAGAGAACTCCAAAAGCACGATAAGTGAGTTGAACTCAGAGCAGTGCCTCTAAAGATCCCCACCCTGAGAGCGAGTGCTGCTCAGAGCGAGGCCTCACCTCTCCTCCTCTTGAGCTTGCGTCGGCGCTGCTTGTTGACGAAGCAGGCGGCCAGGGTGCTGAAGAGGACGGCCGCAGCCAGGAAACAGATGGTCGCCACGATGCCTGCCACCACAGGCCTTGCCAGGCCCCCCTCCTCCCCCAGGTCTGGGGGGGGGAAGAAGTCTGGAGAGGGGGGATACACAAGTTCAGAAGTACATAACAAACTAGTATTTCTTGCACGCAGAGAAGACAAACAAACAGCTCAACACTTTAGAGAAGCCCTGTTTACATCCTCAGAATCACCTAGTCATGACTGACACTGCTTTATCTGATGCTGTGCACCACTATCAACCTGAGTATTAAATACTTTGGCCAAACACATTTCAATGTGTGTGTGTGTGTGTGTGTGTGTGTGTGTGTGTGAGTGTGTGTGTGTGTGTGTGAGGACGTGTGTGTACATGTGTGTGTGTGTGTGTTTGTGTGTGTGAGTGTGTGTGTCTATCAGTCCATCGTCAGGCTCCTGCCAATCATTCAAACAAGCAGCCAGCTTGGTCTGATTCAGCAGCACATCACCTAAAGCACTGTGCCCTCACTAACTCTGACAGGACTGCTTCTGCTGGGTGGACGGGAGTGATGATCTCATACTTTTAGGGTGGGACATTGGAAACTGTAGTACGTGGAACTGAAGGTGTTCTTTTAATGCTCATGTGACGAATTGACCATTTTTGTGGATGTAAATCAAGACCAACACTTAACATTGACAAGTTATATGATTGAGTTACTGTAGATGATTGATAACGTATTTCTCATTCTTGAGCGTACAGAAGCTGCTGTGCTGGGTGAAGAGTGGACTGACCTGTGCTGGAAACTCCTACGATGTTGCTGGGCTCGCTGACCAAGTCCTCCATCACCGCCAGGACCCGGAACTCATACCACGCCTCCTAACACCAGACAGAGAACCAGAGAGGAAGGGACAGAGAAGAGAGAGGTTTGGGTTAGAGAGAGAGAGTGTGAGAGAGAGTGTGTGTGTGTGTGTGTGAGAGTGTGAGAGAGAGTGAGAGAGAGGGTGTGTGCTAGAGAGAGTATGTGTTAGAGAGAGAGTGTGAGAGAGAGTGTGTGTTAGAGAGAGTGTGTGTTAGAGAGAGAGAGAGAGAGAGAACTAGAGAGAGACAGATGCCCAGGAACGTCCAAGAATCCTGTTTTGGTTCTCGTTACAGAACCCACAACCGAGCCCCAACAGCCATCAGTGATGCCTGAGCAGTGTGTGAAAGGGGAGAGGTGAAAGGGGAGAGGTGAAAGGGAGAGGTGAAAGGGAGAGGTGAAAGGGAGAGGTGAAAGGGAGAGGTGAAAGGGAGAGGTGAAAGGGGAGAGGTGAAAGGAGAGAGATGAAAGGGGAGTGTGGGCATTGAGATGACATGACAAGGAGCGTGTGCAGCTGTGATGGTTACAACAACAAAAAGCACTCGACCTTCTCAGTCACGTGAGAGAGAAGTGATGTCATGGTTTTTGTGTTTTCACCTACACTGGTGAGAACACAGATTCCTACAGTTGAAAACAACCGCTAATTCTCCCCTGGCAGAACACTCACTCAACAACTTTCAGCAGCAGGTTGAGGCCGAATCCCAATTCTCTGTCTTAGCCCTAATGTCTCGAAACTGAGGGGTAAGGCCTACATAGCCCTATGAAATGAGACGCCACTTGGTTACGGTTACGTATATGGATTCCTCCAAAGCAAGTAGTGTTATGCACTGATATCAAATTAAATTTGTTTGAAATTCGCTGGAGTTTAATTAAAACTGTAGACATGCATAAAGTCCATTCAAGGCTAATCAGAGAAATGTGGGACCGTTGTGCAAATCAGCAATGTAACATTAGCGCAGCAAACTAGCGATTTAAAAAAAGATTTCAATCAAGAACATGGTTGCAAATACATATGTACAGGACTGTGTATAGCACAAAACAAGACTGTTATAATTTTGTAATCAATTATTTAAGCCAAATTTATGACATTTTTGGGACTCTCTGGATGATCTGTCCGCACGTGTTGCAGGTAGCGCAGTATTCACACACCCCTGGGTTTAAGGAAGCTCCTGAGCTCACTTGGTTTGAAGGGGAGTAAACCCCTTGGTCTTAGCCCTAGCCCTCAATCAAAAGAGTATTGGGACACCACTTAATCTCATGGGAATGCGCAAAACTAAGGGCTAGGGGTAAGGGCTAGGGGTAAGGCCGAGTATTGGGATTCGGCATAAGTCTTCACTCACACACACACACACACACACATCACTGACGACCACACCTAGACACCACTCTGGACTGCAAACACACACGTCCAACTTCAGCAGCTAGAAGGCTTTATGTCTTTTTTTTGTTGGTTCATAAATTCAGGCACAATTTGCTGAATTCAGCTAAAATAATTCAAGCTTCAGCAATTCAAATATAACAAAATTCAGCCAAAATATCCGAAAACAAAACTTTTGGATCAGTTAATTTTTTTACATCGAAATAAATTAATAGTTCAATTTTAAAGTAGTGAATTCAAAACCAACAAATTTGGTGGTGTTTAAATTTCATATTTAGTATTCAATGCTTTAAAAAAAATGATGTCACTGATTTGCCTCTATAGTTGGCAGGTTACCTGGATGAGGGACAGGGTAGTTACCTGGATGAGGGACAGGGTATATACCTGGATGAGGGACAGGGTAGTTACCTGGATGAGGGACAGGGTAGTTACCTGGATGAGGGACAGGGTAGTTATCTGGATGAGGGACAGGGTAGTTACCTGGATGAGGGACAGGGTAGTTACCTGGATGAGGGACAGGGTAGTTATTTGGATGAGGGACAGGGTAGTTATCTGGATGAGGGACAGGGTAGTTACCTGGATGAGGGACAGGGTAGTTATCTGGATGAGGGACAGGGTAGTTATCTGGATGAGGGACAGGGTAGTTACCTGGATGAGGGAAAGGGTAGTTACCTGGATGAGGGACAGGGTAGTTATCTGGATGAGGTCTTACCTGGATGAGGTCTCTAGCCAGGAGCTCTGTGTCGCCGGCAGGGATGCTGTCGTCCAGAAGGTCCCACCTCTCCCCAAGACGGAATTCCATGACGTAATGCTGGATAGGCGCTGTGTGATTGGCTGGAGGGATCCAGGACAACAGGACCCCCTGCTGGGTCCGGTTAGCTGTGAGGCAACGTGGTGGAGTGAGCAGCACCAGGGGTTCAGGAGGACTGATGGGAAATACTGAGAGAGAGAGAGAGAGAGAGAGAGAGAGAGAGAGAGAGAGAGAGAGAGAGAGAGAGAGAGAGAGAGAGAGAGAGAGAGAGAGAGAGAGGGGGAGGGAGGGATGGAGGGAGGGAGAAAAAGATTTTCAAACAGCGTACTACTGAGAAAATTGCATCAGCAATTTACGCAACTTGGCTACATACCACAAGAGAGCAGTAGAGCTGTTCTCAGCCTTGACCGGTGACCACTGTTAAACAACCACTTTCTCTTTCTCTGTTTTGTAGCACCCAGTGCTGTGGGAGCGAGGGTTACCTAGTGTGTTCACAGTGACGACCTGACTGAAGGGGCCAGTCCCCAGCTTGTTCTGAGCCAGGACGCTGAACTGGTAAGCCGTCTGGGGCTCCAGGCCGGCCACCAGCAGCCAGCTCTGCCCCCCAGGCACGGGCAGAGACAGCCAGTCATGGGGCCCTAGCAGCTCCCTCTTCACCCTGCGAGGGGGAGAGGGGGGAGGGAGAGGGGAGGGAGAAGGGGGCAGGGAGAGGGGGGGAAGGAGAGAGAGGGGGGGGAGAGAGAGGGGGGGAGGGAGAGGGGGGGAGAGAGGGAGAGAGGGAGAGAGAGGGAGAAGGGGGAGAGAGAGAGAGAGAGAGAGAGGGGGGGAAGGAGAGAGAGGGGGGGGAGAGAGGGAGAGAGGGGGAAGGAGAAGGGGGAGAGAGAGAGGGGGAGGGAGAGTGGGGGAGGGAGAGAGAGGGGGGGGGAGAGAGAGGGGGGAGGGAGAGGGGGGGGAGATGGGGGGAGGACGGACGCATGGACACGGACCACATGAGGGGGGAGTTGATGGCAAAGTCAAACTTTCAGCCTCTGTAAAAACATTTTGGGGGTTTGAATACCTCTGAACTAAACATTTCTATGAGAACTTCACACAACCACTGTCAAACAGATAGCTTCTATCACACATAGCATGTGAATACCTCTGGATTTTATAAACAGCCGTATTTGATCTCAGTCACTCGTTTGGTGGGAAGCTCAGGTTCATCCATGCCTCTAAACATGCTGACTGCCTCTAAACATGCTGACTGCCTATAAACATGCTAAGTGCCTCTAAACATCCCTGACTGCCTCCAAACATGCTGACTGCCTCTAAACATGCTGACTGCCTCTAGACATCCCTGACTGCCTCTAAACATACCTGACTGCCTCCAAACATGTAAGTGCCTCTAAACATGCTGACTGCCTCTAAACATGCTGACTACCTCTAAACATGCTGACTGCCTCCAAACATCCCTGACTGCCTCCAAACATCCCTGACTGCCTCCAAACATCCCTGACTGCCTCCAAACATCCCTGACTGCCTCTACATCCCTGACTGCCTCTGGCCAGGTGTGCATGCTCTGAATGCTCTGTATGAATATAGTGTTGCCTGTGCGTGAATATAATGCCTGAATCTTTATCAAATTAAATAAGAACCCTCTGCTCAGAATAACTTGCTAATGACTGTTTTGTAACA